>NC_092138.1:107993958-108141458 GCF_043159975.1 Macaca nemestrina | reverse complement strand
TTTAGCGTAATGGTGTGAGAAGGCAGAGCCTGCCCAGTCTCCGAGCCCCCCGTCCCCCACTTTAGTGATGGTGTCTGTGGATCTCATGGGGTTGCTAGAAGATACAATAAGCCCAGCGGTGGGAAATCCCCAGGGCTCCATAATGTTAGCTGTCTATTAATAGAATCATGAAGACACCTTACCCCAAGGACCCACTCCTGGGGTCCCCCGTTGCTGTGGCAATCCCTCCGCTGAGCATCCTGCCCCACCCTCACCCACCTTCCGCAGGCGTGGGCTGTGAGCCAGGTAGATACTATCATTCCCATTTAATGGATGAGGAAACTGAGGCTTAGCAATTGTTCCAAAGTCCCACAGGGGCAGAGGTCCTGGAATCCTGAGCTATCCCTGAAACAATGGGAGGGACAGGGGACAATTCTAAAAGAGTCCAGTTCAGAACTTCCAGGGTCACAGTGGGAGGCACAGGGGACAATTCTAAAAGAGTCCAGTTCAGAACTTCCAGGGTCACAGTGGGAGGCACAGGGGACAATTCTAAAAGAGTCCAGTTCAGAACTTCCAGGGTCACAGCGGGTCTAGGCAGAGGGCAGCCCAAGGTGGAGAGAATTTGAGTCCAAGGTTGGCCCAGTCAAGGGGTAAGTCCTGAGGTTCCAGGCGTCCAGGAGGTCAGTCCACTGGTAGCCAGGACTCGGTGGTTAGTGGGAGCAGGTCAGGATCTGGGGAGCACTAGGAAAAGAGGGGAAAACAATGGCTATTCCGTACTGAGCTCTTATTGCATGCAAGGTGGCCATGCTGGGAGGTTTGTTTACAAGCGGAATCTCACTGGATTCTTGCCACAGCCCGGAGAGGCATTCGCTAGGATCATGCCTGTTTTTACAGATGAGAACATGGGACTCAGAGAAGTGCAGTCACTTACCCAAGTCACACAGTGGATATCTAGGAAGCAGTAGAGTGGGTTTTGACCCCAGAGCTATGGCCTCCAGCGTTGTGTGATGCCACACCCCAGCCCAGGAAATGACTTTCCTATGGTCTTGCGCATGTCAGTTCCTAGGTCTGAAGGTCCAGGTTGACTTTGTGGGTTCAGGAGCCCTTACACTGTGGGATGTTCATCACAATAACGGCTGTCAAACATGAAACATAGTAGGCACTCAAAAATGTCTTTATTTCCATTCTCTTTTCTTTCCTTTTACCCCCATCCAATCTAAGCCAGAGTCAGTTCCAGGTTCTAACCCCAGTGGAAGGAGGCCAGGCAGGGAAACTGAGATAAGTGGCAGCTGTTGCATGGGCAGAGTCCGCCTGTCTAGATTAAGAGGTGGGCTGGGCATGGAGCCGACTGACATTTCCTCTGTCCTTCCTCCACCGCTGACCCTGTGTGGTCGGGGAGGCCTGTGTGCCTGCTGCTCTATCAGACCTCACCTCTCAAATTCATTCTTCCTCCTGCCACCTCAGTGCCTGGCCCCAGGCTGCACACTGGGGATACAGGAGAGTCAGACCCAGATCTCCACCTGGAGGAGACCACAGCCTAGGGGAGAGGCAGCCTGGGACCTGGGCAGTTCTAATCCAGGCTGGCCATGAGAGCCCAGGGAGAATCGAGATGTCTGCCTGAGCCCAGAGAGGTCCTCGTCACTGCCATCACTGCCAAGGGGCATGGTGGGTACAGGGGCAGGCTTAAATCCCAGCTCTTCCACTGAGAAGCTGTGTGACCTTGGGTATGTTCCTTTGCCTCTCTGTGCCTCATCTGCTTCAGAGGCAAAATGAGAACAGTATGAGTGCCTCCTCATGGGGATGTCAAGGGCATTCAGCAAGCTGGTCCCAGCCAAACACTGGGCTTGGTCCTGCTCCCCAAGGGCAGGTTTTCCAGGCATTTTCCAGACCCATTGTCCGGAAAAGTAACTGAAGTCTCCAGGAGTCCGGTGACTTGCCACTGCTCACCCATCTGCTGGAGTTGACACAGCCGGCTCTGAGGCACATCTCCTGGCTATAAGCTCTCTAAGGACAGGGACCTAGACAGGTCTGCCTTCTGGATCATTGAACTTCCATGCCCTGCCCAGGGGATGAAGAGGGAAGAGAAGGGGAAGGAAATTGAGATGGGTCCTGGAGGATTTCACCGGAAAGAAAAGAGGCTGAGGACACCCCAGGCAGAGGGAACAGCATGGGCAAAGGCAGGGAGGTGTGAGAAAGGCCGCTGTGTGCAGAAAACTGAAGCCTTCCAGGACTCCTGGAATGAGAGGTGGGTGACAGAATAGGAGAGGCAAATCTGAGCTAGTGGTGTGCTAGTAAATGCTTAACAACTAGCTTTCTTTATTTTTATTTTTATTTTTTTTGAGATGGAGTCTTGCTCTGTCGCCCAGGCTGGAGCGCAGTGGCCGGATCTCAGCTCACCGCAAGCTCCGCCTCCCGGGTTTACGCCATTCTCCTGCCTCAGCCTCCCGAGTAGCTGGGACTACAGGCACCCGCCACTTCGCCCGGCTAGTTTTTTTGTATTTTTTGTAGAGACGGGGTTTCACCGGGTTATCCAGGATGGTCTCGATCTCCTGACCTCGTGATCCACCCGTCTCGGCCTCCCAAAGTGCTGGGATTACAGGCTTGAGCCACCGCGCCTGGCCAACAACTAGCTTTCTTTAACACTGAAATGAGGAGAGGAGAGAGGCCCTGATGTGTAGCATTTGCCAATTCACGCAGTGTGAATACTCCCACCATGAATGATTTTAAGCTACTAACATGACATCAACCAGCTCACAAAATTCCTGAAAAGTTAACAATCAGCTTTTGTGATTCAGGGGAGCCTGAGTAGGTGGGGGCCCTCCTCCAGGGACTGCCCGGCTGGACCTCGCCTCTGCTCACACGTGAAGGCTGTTTCCTGCCAATGATGGCTCTGTGGGCCTCAACTCCCCACCTGAGCAATGGGCTAATGGTTCTTAGGAGAGGCAGAGGCAGGACCAATGAGGTGGACCCAAGTCCAAGTACAGTGACATCTTTATCTTAATTTCCCAGCCTCATCTCCACCTGGGGCAAAAGTGGGGTGATGGGCAGACAGAGGGAGTCCAGGACCCACCCAGGCCCTCCTCCCAGCCCACTGTCTCCCACTCCAGCCAAGCAGGTGGTGGCAGGGTCACCTTGGGAAGAGTTATTGGGGCCTGAGAAGAAGGGGGAAGATATTATGCACCGAAGGCTGCAGCCGAGGACACTAATCTGAACAGACAAGGAATCAATGGGAATTTCTATTTAGGGAGGAAATCAATAGGAATTTCAAGGTAGGAAAAAAGGGAATTACCTTTAATTGGAGTTCTGGTCCAGCCAGTTCTCTAGTGAGGCCAGGGCTCACCTGGTCCTCAAGGGACGGCCAGAATGGACCCTGAACCTGCCCCAGCCCTGCCTGGGGTGCCTCCCACCGGCTAAGAGACACCTTCTCTCAAGGAACCATTTAATCTCTGGCTAGGAAGCCAGGATTGAGTCAGCGAACAGAAATCTCCAGAACCAGGCAGAGCGCTCCGTCTCCTCATCCGTTAGGTGGGGACAATAGGGGCCTCATCAGTGAGAAGCAAATCCCAGGTGTGTAAGAGGCTCACAGCGAATAGTGGTGCCAGGCACTGTCCCAAGTCCTTTGCCTGTGTTAATAAGGGTTAGCAAATCTAATCCATGCTAAGCCCCACTATTACTATTACTATCTCCATTTTATAGGGAGGAAACTGAGGCACCGAGGGGTTAAACAACTCGTGCGAGGTCACATAGCTGGGAAACACAAGCCCTGGCACAGGGCTCGAACCCTGTGCTCTGCTGCCCCATGGTAGGTGTTCAGCCCTGTGAGATATGTCCCAGGTGGTCCACGTCCCATCCAAGGGAAATCAGATGGGTGGGGGTGACTGCCTGGGGCACGGGGGCCCTGCCCAGGAAAGGGCAGGATAAGTTCAAGCCACGTGGAGAGGGGCCTGAGAGCAGCTGCCCCCATTGTTGTGCCCTCAAATTCACACACAGACATCCCCCTGGATCCTGCCCCCCAGGAAAAGGACACCCTCAGAAGGAGGCCCAGGACCACCCAGATACCTACATAGACCCCACTGGAGGCCAAATGTGGCTGCTCAACAGTGCCTGGCAACCAAGCTCTGGTGTAAAGTGGGACTGGGAGGCACCCCTGCCTCAAGAACGGCAGATGCCACCCCCACTGGGAGCCATCTGGGAGCCGGAGCCTGGGCCAGGGTCACAGGAGGGAAACTCCCCTGGGCTGGGAGCTGGTGGCTTTTCTGTGGTGTCTCCCCAGATCCTCCTACACACCCTGTGCAGATGAGGGACCGTGCCCCAGAGGCAAATCTGAGAGAAGCAGAAGGAGCAGAAGGTCAGCCCCCATCCACCTTCCCCCAAAGTGGTTTTCTTATTTGTTTGTTTTTAGACAGGGCCTCACTCTGTTGCCCAGGCTGAGTGCAGTGGTGCAATCACAGCTCACTGCAGCCTCTATCTCCCAGGCTCAGGCAATCCACTCACCTCAGCCTCCCAAGCAGCTGGGACCACAGGTGTGTACCACCATACCTGGCTAATTTTTTAAAATTTTCTTATAGAGATGGGGGTCTCACTATGTTGCCCAGGTTGGTCTCAAACTCCAGACTCAAGAGATCCTCTTGCCTTGGCCTCCCAAAGTGCTGGAATTACAGGCTTGAGCCACCAGGCCGGGCCAAAATGGGATCTTTTACAGCAGCACATTGGTCTGATGACTGTTGAGACTTTGATTAAAAAGACTGAGAGGCCCCGTCTCTACTAAAAAATACAAAAAACTAGCCGGGCGTGGTGGCGGGCGCCTGTAGTCCCAGCTACTCGGGAGGCTGAGGCAGGAGAATGGTGTGAACCCGGGAGGTGGAGCTTGCAGTGAGCTGAGATCCGGCCACCGCACTCCAGCCTGGGCGACAGAGCGAGACTCCGTCTCAAAAAAAAAAAACAAAAAAAAAACAAACAAAAAAACGACTGGGAGGAAGCTAAGGGGAACCTACGGCTGACACCACAGGGAGAAGGAGTCAGAGGGAGAATCTGTCATGTGTTTGTCCCCAGCCCCAGGCCCACATTCTTCCCAGTGGGGGACACTCCTGTGCCTCTGTGAGCCCCGTTTTACAGATGAGAAAACTGAGGACAGGGGAAGGTGTTCCCCCAGGATCACACGTGACCAGGAGGAGGCAGCAGCTTGGAGCCCCGCCTGTCCTCCACCACCACACCCTCTCTGTGGATGCTGAGAGTACAGCCAGCCACGCTGCGCAGGTCTCCAGGGGTCCGCAGAAGGCAGGGGAGGGGAGGGGAGGGGAGAGGGATGAAGAGTGGGGGAAAATTAAGAGCCAGCACGTGACTGTTCAGAGCTGGATCTGGTGGTGGGAGCTGAGATGTACGGGAGGGGAGAGGGTGCAGGCCCCTAGCCGGCACCCCGCAGACCAACTTTCGACTTAGGTCTCTGACGCCCATGGAGTCCTGGATGCTGGGCAGGGAAACTGAGGCAAGTTGCCGGTTGTAAGGACAGACAAGGCAGGTGCTTGGGGCTTCCAGAGTCCCCGGTGATTCTGCCCCCAACACCACCCTCCCCACTTCTCTAGTTCCAGCCCGAGCCTGGCGGAGGGGGTGGGGGGCATGCAGGACAAATCAGCGTGAAGGCCGGGGGCCCGAAGGGCTGGAGTTCCGCTTCGGATCTCATGGCGAGGCCGGGGTGGGGGCTTGGCTCCTCTGAACATCAGTTTCCTCCTCTGTGGAAAAGGGGCATCAGGTTGTCCTAAGGATTGGAAAAAACATGAACTGTAGAGCGCTGACCCCAGTGAAGCGCTGAAGGGATGTTTGCTGATCGAGGAAACAGGTCCCTGGTCGGACAGACAGACAGACGAGTGTGGCTGAGTGGGTGAAGGAATGACTGTGCCTGGCCCTGACCAGCCAGCCTGGCAGAGAGGACCCCTGCTGGTGACTCCAATCCAAGACACACAGTCCCCAGAGTGTGTGCCCCTGCCCCACCTGTCCCAGGGGACACCTCCACACAGGCAGTGGGGCCATTGTCTAAGAATGGCCACGTGTGTCCCGGGCCTGGATCTGGACCATGGTGGGCCACTAGCCACCATCCCCACCCGTCCAAGAGGGCAACTGCCCCCTGATGTCCGTCGCCATCTTTTATGACCCAAGCAGTACACACAGCCCTGCTTCATGAAAACAAAACGAGCTGCATCAACAGCAGACAGCAGGCTTTCCAGGCCACCGGTTCTGGGGACCAATTCAAAGGAGAAAGAAGGCCTGGCCTCCAAGCCTGCCTTGTACCCTCACTCGGGGACCCTGGGACCACTCCCTCTTGGGAAGCAGAGGCCCAAAACCACAACAAACTTAGGCTGAGTGATTGAGCAGAGGCTGCCACAGCTGAGCCCAGGTTCTGTTTCTGCCCTGGGGGTCCCAGCCCATCACCATCCCACTAAGGCACTCGTACTGGGCACTCCGGGGGCATTCTCCCTCTCCAGCCTCGGGACAGCCTACCAGGTGTGGATCACAACCCCTGCCTCACAGACAGGGGAGGAAAGCGAGGCTAAGGGTAGGTAGGAAGCAGCTCATCCAAGACCCTGTAGGCCCTGGTCTGTCTGACTCTGCTCCCTGGTCACAGATGTCCTGGGGCCGGCGTCCAGCTCCCCCTGCACTCTGGGATGTAGGAAGTCAGCCTCCTTCCTCCCTCCTCCAGACTCCTCAACTGAGCCTGCCAGAGTCTCAAGCAGAGATGAGACCCATCCCCGTCCCCTCTCAGGTGACTGGGCTCAGCCAGGCTCAGCTGGAGCTGAAGGTTATTGCAAACTGCCAGGGCCCTGCTCACCTCATTAAGTCCAGGGAGCAGGGTCAGCGGCTTTTACAAGCCCCATAAAGCATTGTTCGTGGCCACTACAGCATGCAGCTGGCCCTGGCAACCAGTCCCTCCCTGGGCCCAGGACAGGAGGGCGACAAGTTCCTTCCTTAAGGAACTCATCTCCCGGATTCATAAAATCACTGGAAATGTCATGGGTGGTCTGTGCCCCAACAGATAATTACAGGGTGACACCCCTGCCCTGGAGGCTGCTGTTGGGGAGGTCGATTCTCCTGACAGAGGCCCTGCATCTTGCCCAGCCTTGCTGGGCCAGCACTATGTTAATAAATGCTTTGAGCCTATTATCTCACTGAGTCCTTGAAACAGCCCTATAAAGTAACACAGCCAGCCCCATTTTACAGATGTGGGAACAGAGGCCCAGACGGGTGGTCAAGGTGGAGACTGCAGAGCTGGGATTTGAACCCAGAGCTACCAGGGCCCGAGCCAAGCTCCAAAGAGCCCCTTCGCTGACTATGAGCACCACTTTGTGGTTTGAGCAGGGCTGTCCCGCTTTAGTGAAGAACCCCAAATGCCCCAGAGCCCCCTGCTTGGGTGCATACATAAGGCAACAATAGCAGGAATTAACAGAGCCACAATGCAAGCTTCTTGCTCGTTCCCAGGCCTGCCTGCATGATGCGGAATCTCAGCATCTCACCCCCAAGGACACCCCAGACACTTCTGGGAATCCTGGAGGGTGCCTCCAATAGGCTTGGAAGCCTGTCCACCCGGGTCTGTCCTACTGGCCCCAGTGAGGACGTCCCCGGTTGGCTGTGGTCACCAGGACAGGGCAGCTGCCCTCCCCTCTGTGCCTCTGCAACTCTGCACCTCTAAGACTGAACACTCCTTTACCCATTCAGAAGGGCCCATCCCCGCTCCCCGGCCTCCCAGGCCCCAAGACCCATGCTCGTCTGAGCATGAGTCAAGCCCCATCCCCTCAGCAGGGAGGGAGTGGTCAAGCCCCTGGATCTGGGGCCTGGCGGTTCCAGGTCTGGGTTGGGAAGTGGCTCCCTGACTCGCCAGCCATGTGAACCTCAGGGACCTTCCTTGCCTCGTCGGTGAAATGTCGGCCACTGTGAGGAAAAGGCGGGAGACCCCAGCCCCACCCTGCACACGGCCCAGTGCACAGCACCCCTCAAAGGCAGCGTTTGATGTTCTCCCGCATAATCCTCCTTGCCCACCACCTCTCTATACCAACCGCCTCCCTCCTGTTCAACTCACCCCCCTGGAAACCTAAGAAATGGGGGGTCTCCTGCCCTGATGCCAGTCTGGACACTGCTCTACAGACAACATCCTCTGAACTTTTCTTAGGGCCCCCAACTGCCACCCTACCCTGCTGGATGGGTCCTGTGCACCCCACAATATTCACACATCCCCCACCACGCTTCCCCCCAGAGCAGGCTTGGTGGGAGGGGAGGAGGAAGAGGACCCTTGGCCTGGGAGTCACCCCTGAGGTGTTGAAGTCCCCCATGGGTGTAGAGGGGCACTGGGCATGAGGGGGTGTCCCGCCCACTTCCTCAGTGCAGAAATCTTGCTGGGAGACACTAGCTGGCTGATGCTGCCATAGGTGGGGGGTGGGGCAGAGGGCAAGGACAACAGAATTTCAAAAGCTCCTTTACACTACAAAAGTGTAAGCATGCACACTCACGCACACACACTCACGCATGCACACAGACACACACACACACACACACAGAAGGGGTCCAGCATCCTCCATGGTCCGGCTTTTCTCCAGTGTAAGCAGCAATCTCAGTCACTCCCTGTTACCGGGAGAATCTGACCTTGAGTGTCCGAAAAGCTCAGATGTTACATGTGTGCCTCTGATGCCCGGGTGCTGACACACTTATGCATGAGCAAACATCTACGTACAAGACTGTGGACAAACAGGTCTGTGCCCATGCAGCCACAGATGCACACTTGCATTCTGTCATAGTCACAGACACTTGTGCACACAAACACAGACACACAGTCTGATTTAGAGGCCTGAGACCCCTGCACCAGAGTGCTCAGGTATACACTCCACATGCATGAAGTGCAGAATGAGGCAGGTGTCCCAGGCCGCCTGCTGTACTCCAGCATCAGGTGAGGTATCAGGGTGCTGCTGCTCTGCCCCTCACCCCATGCCCTCAGAATGCCCTTGAGGGAGGGGCAGGGCTCTTCCAAGCCCTTGAAAGCCCCATGGGAAGCCCTGGGGCACATGGCACAGATTGCCTCCATCACCACAGATACTGCATCATCACAAGATACTCCATCACCATCACCACGGCGCCCACCTACAACCATGGGAGCCTGGAGCCCCCAGGGCAGGAGTGACCCTTGTGGGATTAAGTGGGCAACCTCAGTGGGCACCCAGGAGATGGACTTCCTGGAAGGCAGGGGAAGTCTCCCCAGGAGACGGGAGGAGGGGGGGCGATAGGGAAGAGGAGCAGGAAGAAGGGGAAGGAGGAGGGAGGTGGGAGGAAGAAGAAGAGGAGGGGAGGGTGCCCAGGGGAAAGAGGTTGGTAGTTATCATGGAACAGGAATCCCTACTACACCTAAGGGACCATGAAATTCACTTGTTCATTGTCTGTCATTCATCATCTAGCTGCCGCACCCTCCTGCTTAGAACCTAGATTGGGGCAGCACATTTTAGATCCTCAATAAATGTTTGCTGAATGAATGCAAGAAAGCCTAGTTCTGGGTCCTCATCTGCAACCTGGCCCTCTGACTCTCTTGATCAGCCACCTGGCTGCTGGGCCAGCCTCCCTGTGGTGTCAGGCCTAAAAATAAAATTCAGCACTATGTGCCACCCTAACATCTGATGAAATCTGGAGAGCCTGACCCCAAGTTTCCTACCCCTCTCGGCTCCTGTGGATAAGGTCCAGCCTAACCACCTTCCCTATCAAATGGAGCAGGCACAGCTCCTGCTGATCCCCACACAGCCAGTCACACCCTCCTGTGGGAATGAGGGCACCCCAACTTTTTCATACCCCAAAACCTGTCTCTCACAGCTCCCGGTTGTTCACACTGTTCCCAAGCGCAGCTCTGGGTGGCCCTGTGTAACATATGGTGTCCTCCTCCCCCAGTCTGTTAGTCCGTGTGACAAAAACGCAGCTGCCGTTCTCATCTGTCCCGTGGCAGGTGTTGTGTGCTCAGCCATTCTATGACTCTAGTGGGGATTCTCTCCCTCACCAATGGGGTGAGTAGAAGGGGGTTAAAGAACTCCTCTCCCATTGGGGAAATGGTTGGCTACCACCAGCTGACCCTCTAGCTGACCACAGATTAAAAAAATGAGCCCAGTCAAGACCAGAAGAACCACCTAGATGAGCCCAGCCCAAATTGTCAACCCACAGAACAGAAAGATGAGCTAAATAAATGATTGTGTGTGTGTGTGCTTTTATTATTATTATTATTATTATTATTATTATTATTATTATACTTTAAGTTCTCGGGTACATGTGCACAACGTGCAGGTTTGTTACATATGTATACATGTGCCATGTTGGTGTGCTGCACCCATTAACTCGTCATTTACATTAGGATTTTTTTTTTTTTTTTTTTTTTGAGACAGAGTCTTGCTCTGTCTCCCAGGCTGGAGTACAGTGGCGCAATCTCAACTCACTGCAAGCTCTGCCTCCCGGGTTCACGCCTTTCTCCTGCCTCAGCCTCCCGAGTACCTGGGACTATAGGCGCCCACCACCACACCTGGCTAATTTTTTGTATTTTTAGCAGAGACAGCGTTTCACCATGTTAGCCAGGATGGCCTCGATCTCCTGACCTGGTGATCCACCCACCTCGGCCTCCCAAAATGCTGGGGTTACAGGCGTGAGCCACTGCGCCCGGCCATAAATGGTTGTGCTTTAGGCCACTAAGTTCTGGGGTGGTTTCTTACACAGCCAAGGCTAACTGATACACCACCTCACGGGGCCAAGGGCTGCTGTGAGGGATTAAATGACAGACTGCAGGTCAAGTCCTCATAACAGTACTCAGAACAGTAAGACGTCAGGAAACAACAGCTATTTTTATTTGAAAACCACTCTTTGAGGCCTGCATGGAATACAGATGTAATAGAAAGTATGAAGATGCTACTAGAGAAAGACATAGAAATGGTTGCCAAATTGTCTTTAACACAAAGGGCACCTTTGCTTGTGGAGGGGTTTTATCAGTCAGATAAACAGAGACCTACTGTGGTCTGGCAGGGAGGGCCACAGTAGGTCTGAATCATAAAGAACAGGAATTCTGGAGTGTTCTCCCATTCCTTAAGGGCAGGGAGATGGGGGCTCTATAAGGGAGGTGGGCTCAAGCAAAATGGTGGCAACCTAGGTCCTGAATGTGAAAAGTTCTGAGAAGGAGGAAACGTTCTGGGGAATAGAGATTAAGGGTGGTGAAATGTCCTCTAACATCAGGTTGTTTCTATGTGTACTGCACAGTAGTTCACACTCTGCTAGCCCCAGACCTTGAAGCAGTGCCTGAAACCCACAGTGGACTTGTGTCCATGGAGCTTCATACAGCAGGGTGTCCATGGAGTAGGTAGAGCAGGGTGGAGGTGACGCCGGGGCATCAGCTGATAAGATGGGTGGAGACAGAGAATCCATCTGGCAGGGCATGGCCAGACCTAGCCCCGACCCCATCCCCTGCACTGATTCCAGAGGTCCCAGGCAGGGGAGGTTGCTGAATCCCCAAGGACAAGTCTGTGGGCCCAAATCATTTTCTTTGTCTGTGATAGGAAATGGAAGGTCCAGGAGGCTGAAGGGCTGGACCACACTGAAGGGACATAAAACAGAGGAAAGTTCAGTTCCTGCCCTTGGGGACTTCTCAGTCTAGAGCAGGCAAGATGAAGCAAGAGTAGAAATAATCATACCCTTGGGACCATAAGAAGTGTAAAAAGTGAAAGGCAGTTTCAGAAGAAAGTAAGGTCACATCTATTTGGGAAAGGGAGTGATGAGAAACAAAGGGAGCAGTGGAGAGGAGCGTCAGAGGAGGGGCAGAATTTATAGAACCTGTACCTTTGTGTCTCACACACAGACACCCTAACTGCCTTTCAGCAGCCAGGTGGGGGCCTCAGTGCCCCCGCTGACGAGCAAACCCTTGGGACCGTGCTTGGGGTGCCGCCTGAGAGCCCACAACTTGTTTCTGACAACATGGACATCTTTGTGCCTGAGTGTCAGGCAATGATTTTGATACTTTATTGCACATCTCCTTTATTGTTTAATAAGGACAAGGAGGAAATGGAAAAACGATGAAAGGTCCAATGTTAGTAACAAAATTGATTGTTCCTCTAAGAAACAAATGGGCAAAGATGGAAACTATTGGTCATGCCAAAAGGTGTAACACTTTAGCCTCAGTTAGATGTTCGCTGGATGTAAGCCAGTCAACCATGCGCTGACTGATTGTGAACGGAAAGGACAGAATTAAAGAATGCTTGGAATCCTGGAAATTTGTTGTTGAGAATTGGGTCAAAGTGTTATGGCAGAATTAGGGATTTTGTAATAGCTTTATCTCTCTGAGAGGAAGCACTCAATTTCTGCACACACTTCAGGAACACATTATAAAACACATAAAAACAGGCACTTAGCCAAAACCAGATGAAATCACAATGAAAGAAAACTATAGACTAATTACTCTTGTGAGTATAGATGCAAAAATCCTCAACAAAATGCTAGAAAACGGAATTCAGCAATATATAAAAAGGATTATATACCATGACCAAGGGAGATTTATCCCTGTAATGCTGGGGTGGTTTAACACCCCAAAACCAATTACTGTAGTATGCCGCATCAATAGAATAAAGAACAAAAATCACACTATCATCTCAAGAGACACAGAAACGTGTCTGACAAAATTCAACACCCTTCTTGATAAAAACCACTAAACTAAACTAGGAATGGAAGGTAACTTCCTCAACCTGATAAAGGCATCCATAAAAACCCACAACTAACATCATACTCAAGGGTGAAAGACTGACTACTTTCCTTCTAACATCAGGAACAAGATAAGAATGCCTGCTATTCCCACTGCTTATTTTTCACTTTTTTTCTTTTTTTTTTTTTTGTGGGTTTTTTTTTTCTCTTCCCACTTCTATTCAACATTGGACTAGAAGTCCTAGCCAGGGGCAATTAATTAAGCAAGAAAAGGAAATAAAATGCTTCTAGACTGGAAAGGAAGAAGTAAAACTATCTCTATTTGCAGATGAAATGGTCTTGTGTATAGAAAATCCTAGGAAATACAGATACACACAAAAAAACTCATTGGAGCTAATAAATAAGGTAGATTTCAGGACACAAAATCAATATTCAAAAATCAATTGTGTTTCTATACGGTAGCAATAAACAAGCCAAAACTGAAATTAAGAAAACAATTCCATTTACAATAGTATCGAAAAGAATAAAATACTTAGGACAAATTTGACAAAAGAAGTACAAAAACTTATACTATAAAAACTATAAAACATTGTTGAAAGAAATGAAAGAAGACCTAAATGGAAAGATAGCCTATGGTCATGGATTGGAAGACTTAATATGGTTAAGTTGGCAATACTCTCCAAATTGATCTACATATTCAATGCAACTTCTATAAAAATCCCAGCTGCCTTTTTAAACATTTTGCTAAAATGGGCAAATTGATCCTAATATTCATATGGAAATTCAAGACAGCAGGAACAGCCAGAACAATCTTGGAAAGAACCAAGTTGGAAGGCTCACACTTTCTGCTTTCAAAATTTATTACAAAGCTACAGTAACCAACACTGCATGGTACTGGCATAAAAGTAGACATACTGATCTGTGAAATACAATCGAGAGTCCAGAAATAAGCTCTCATATTTATAGTCAGTTGATCTTTGACAATGAATAGTCATAGCAGTATTATTCATAATAGTTAAAAGTGGGGGCCGGGCGCAGTGGCTCACACCTGTAATCCCAGGACTTTGGGAGGCTGAGGCGGGCAGATCACGAGGTCAGGAGATCGAGACCATCCTGGCTAACACGGTGAAACCCCACCTCTACTAAAAATACAAAAAATTAGCCGGGCATGGTGGTGGGCGCCTGTAGTCCCATTTACTCAGGAGGCTGAGGCAGGAGAATGGCGTGAACCCGGTAGGTGGAGCTTGCAGTGAGCCAAGATCGCGCCATTGCACTCCAGCCTGGGCAAAAGAGCGAGACTCTGTCTCAAAAAAAAAAAAAAAAAAGTGGGAAAATGCAAATGTCCATCAACTGATGAGTGATTAACAAAATGTGGTATATCCATATAATTGAATAGTATATGACAATAAAAAGAAACAAAGTACTGATAGACACTACAACATGGATGAACCTTGCAAACATCATGCTGAGTGAAAGGACCCAGACAGAGAAGGCCACATATTGCGTGATTCCATTTTTATGAAAAAATCACAATGGGCAATTCAATTCAGAGACAGAGAGTAGATTCATGGTTATCAGGGGCTGAGGGGGTTAGAGGGAAATGGGGAATGACTGTTAACGGGCACAAGGTCTGTTTGGGGACTTACGAAAATGTTCTAAAATGCATTGTCATGTTGATTACCCAACTCTTTGAATATACTCAAAACTACTGAATTTTACATGGGTGAATTGCATGGTATGTGAATTATACATCAACAAAGCTCTTATTAAAAAAAAATAGAGCACTACTGGGTGGAAGAGAGCTGATGAGAGAGCTCCAGGCTGAAGGATGTCAGATTGGTGGCATGCATGACAATAATTCTCCCTCATGTGCCCACAGTGGGCATTGTTAATTATCACAGCACTCTGCTCCCTCAGCCTGTACCTTTTCCTTTAGACTTCATTAAAATTAAGAGCTTCTAGTCATCAAAGGTACCATTAAGAGGGAGAGAAAGCAAGCCTCAGAATACATTTTTTAAACTTCTAGAAATTAATAAGAAAAAACTGGACAACTCAATTTTTAAAAAATTGTCAAAAGACTTGAGCAGGCATGTCTTAGTCCATTTGGGGTGTTACAGCAAAATAGCTCAGACTGGGTAACTTATACACAACAGAAATGTATTGCTCATGGTTCTGGAGGCTGGAAAGTCCAAGATCAGGATGCCAACAGACTCAGTGTCTGGTGAGGGCTTGCTCTATTTCATATTTGGTGCCTCCCTTCTGCATCCTCATATGGTGGAAGGAGTGAACAAGCTCCTTTGGGCCTTTTTTTATAAGGGCACTAATCCCATTCATAAGAACAGAACCCTCATGACCTAATTATCTCCCAAAGGCCCCTCTTCTTAATACTGCCAAATGGAGGCTTAGATTTCAACATATGTTTGGGGATCTCATAAACATTCAGACCATTGTGAGGCACTTCACAAAAAAAGGCTCTCCAAATGACAACTAAGCCTGGAAAATTTCTTCAACATCATTAACATCATTCATCATCAGGAAAATTCAAAGTATAACCTGAATGTGAGATACCCTCCACATTCAGATGGCTAAAATTAAAAGACCTGGTAATACCAAGTGTTACAAAAATATGAAGAAGCTAGAACTCTCCTCAATTGCTGAGAGCAATACAGATCAGCACAGCTAGTTTGGAAAACCACTTGGTAACATTACTAGAGAGAGAAACAGAATCAAGCAATTTCACTCCTGGCATATATACCCAAGAGGAAAAAGTATTTATACCCACCAAAAGATAGACCCTGGAATATTCATAACAAACGTTCATAACAGACCCAAACTGGAGACAACACACATGCCTATTGACAAGAGAAGGAGTAAGTAAATTATGACAGATTTGTACATTAGAATTCGGCATAGCAATGAAAAGGAACAAGATACTATGATATCCAACAATTTGGATAACTTTGCAAGCATAAGGTAAATGCAAGGAGGTAAGGTCGTTGAATGAAGGAAGCCAGACAGCAAAGAACATGTGCTCTTTGATTCTTACACAAAGTCTAAAAAAAGCGAACCTGACCTCTGGTGATAGATACCACACACCGTTATTTGGGGAGGTATTGCCTGGGAAGAGGAAACAGGGCGCCTGCTCAGTGCTCGATCTGAGTGACAGTGACATGCATGTGAACATATGTAAAATTCCATCCAGCTGTTCACTTCTGATTTATGCCCCTGACGGAACTGAACATAAGTTAAATTAGGTGAGAGAGAAAAGCAAATCTTATCCTTCAGGCATGAAAAGGTCTCTGCCTGACTCATGCCCAAGTTCAAAAATCCCAGAGAAGGGAGTCATTGGCCCAACCCAATGATACTAGGGCCAGGACCATGGAACAACATGGCAGCCCCATAGGATAGTGAAGGCAGGGAGTGGGATAGGTGGGGAGTGCTCTTTCCAGAACAGGGAGGGGAGGGGGAGAAAGGGCAGGACAAAACTAAGATCTACTCCTTCCTTTCTCTGAGCCTTCCCTTCCCCGTCTGTAAATGGGAACAATACTACTTCCTACCGCAAAGGGTCAAGGTGAAGATTGAAGAGGTACTGGGCCTTGGGCACGCATCGTGGGGCCTGGATCCCCTTCCGTTCACCCACCTTTCCTCCCTGGGTACCCCTACCCTCAGCTCCCCAACTCTGCCCTCTGTGATCCCCAACGTGAGGCCCCATCACCACAGAATTTCAAATTACTTGTAGCTTTAGTTAATTAAATGTAAAATCATTGGAATAAAATTATACCTTCATTAGAAATGAACTCCCATTTTGGGCCCAGGATAATGACGGGGCTCTCTCTCCCCCCTTCTTCCAAACTACACACAAAATGGTCAGTTAAACTGAATGGGAAAAAAGTTTAACGACTGCACGGCAATCAAGCTTATTATTATTTAAGCACAAGCTATTACCATGTGCAATGAGGTATCAGCCAATAAATTATCTTTGAAAGAGTCAGTCCTTGTCTGAACACACACAGGCCGTTAAAGGCTGCTGCCGGGGAGGTTGTGCCAATCGCTTTCCTGGCCAGGTGAGCTGCCCCGGCCCGGGGAGCTGAGGCTGGGCCCTCCTGGTCCTGTCTCTCCGGCTGGCCGTGAACCTGCCCATAGAACCCTGGCCCAGTCTCAAGCCCCCAGGTCAGGATCTCGGGGTCTCGGTGAAGGGATCGTGGGTGTCTCCACTGGCCATTCCCCCTTCATCCCTCAATCCAGCCCATGCTAAGGGGAGGAAACTCGACCCCAAGACAGAGACTGGGGACGAAAAGTGTTCCTGATAATTAGGAAGCAGAAGAGAGAAAAGAGAAATAGGGTGTTCAGGGTAGGGAGCGGGCTGAGATGGGGCAGAGAGAGAGAGACAGGGGGAGAGGAGGGGAGAATCCTCAAGAGACATGGGGAGAAAGAGTTGGAGACAGAGGTTAGGAGGCAAGGGACAATCAGAGGAGCCTGGAGCAAGATTCACAGCAGACAAGATGGAAACAACAGAAGAGAGGGCAGCAGAACCTAGAAGGCCAAAGAAAAGTAAGAAGGGAGCCAGACCAGAGAGACCCCACTCAGAGCCGCTGCGTGCCAGGGGCTGGGAACCACAAGCCACTGGCTCCCAGAGAGACCAACCTGCCCTGTTTGTCGGGGACTGAGGAATTTGCCAGTTTCGGGGACTGTCCGTGCTAAAATCAGGACAATCCCAGATAAACCAGGACAGTTGATCACCATCTTTGCAGAGTCCTCACGGAAAGCAGCACTGTTATCTCCACTTGACAGGCAAGGAGGCTGAAGCCAGGGAGGTAAGGTCCTTTGTTTGAGGCCATGCAATGGCAAGGTTGGGAGCCATGGAAGGTCAGAAGTCAAAGGAGCCAGAGGCAAAGAAACACAGAAAACAGAGAAGGCAGGAAAGGGTCCGAAAGCACAAAGCCAGGGGATGAGACCAGTAAGGGCCCTTATCTCCTGCTCCATCTCAAGCTCAGCCTCCTCGTGTCTCCCGAAGCTTTGCCACACCTTTCTGCCTTCTCTCTGCCTCATCTCAGCGACTGACCCCCACCCCTGCCCTGTACACCTTATTTCTCCTTTCTCTGCCCCTCTTCCTATGTTTATTATTATTATTATTATTATTATTATTATTATTATTTAGTAGAGACAAGGTCTCACCGCATTGGCCAGGCTGGTCTCAAACTCCTGGGCTCAAGTGATCCTCCTGCCTTGGCCTCCCAGAGTGCTGGGATTACAGGGGTGAGCCACCGCTCCTGACCTTTTTTTGTTTTTGTTTTTGTTTGTTTGTTGAGATACAGGGTCTTGCTCTGTCACCCAGGCTGGAGTACAGTGGTGCAATGACAGCTCACTGCATCCTCAACCTCCTGGGCCCAAATGGTCCTCTCACTTCAGCTTCCTGATTAGCTGGGGCCACAGGCACATGCCACCATGCCTGGCTAATTTGTTTTATGTTTCGTACAGATGGGGTCTCACTATACTGCCCAGGCTGGTCTTGAACTCCTGGGCTTAAGTGAGCCTTCAGCCTCCCAAAGAGCTGGGACTGCAGGTGTGAGCTGCTGCACCCCACCCCTCTTCCTAATTTTTAAGACCCCCTTTGTGTCTCCAGTCTCTGGCCTGTGCTAGCTTCCCCTGCTTTCCATGGGCTGAATCAGGTGGAGACACCATGCTCAGATGTCAGCAGCATTAGGACGGGACACTTGTCAGCAAGCAGCTCTCAGGATTCTCACAGCCAGCAAGACTGCAGACAGCAGCCAGAACCCTCCTCCCATGGGGCTTTGGGCTGACTGGCCTGGGTTCGAGTCCGAGCTCTAGCATGGATGTACTGAGTGATCTGAGGCGATTTCTTAACCTGCCACACCCTCTCCCCATCTGGAAAACGGAGTGGTCATTTTACAGATGGAGCATGGCACGGGCTTATTGTAAGGATTTGTTGACCTCGGTGGGTAAGTCCTCAGTGCCGAGGCTAACCCCAGACAGCTATCTTGGGGGCAGAAACTTCCCCCAGACCAGGGCAGCTGCCCTGTGTCCTGGACACAAACCCTCAGTGAGTCACTCAGCCCCAGACAGAGCGAGAGAGTGGACCCACAGGCCTTAAGCTGGGACAAGCTGACCAGGGAACACAGAGAGGGGACAACAGGAGCCTGACTTCAGAACCCCTTTTCCTCCCTAAAATAAAGACTTTCATTTGGCATCTCCCAAGAAACGCAAAATGTACATCCTCTTCTCATATCTGAGGCTCGATCATATATTTTTGTTGAGTAAAAGTCTAAATGGATGAATAAATTCATTAACCAGAAGGTCAGCGTTTTCCAGCTGGCCTCTTGGCACCAGGAGCCTTCCCTGCTGGGCAGGCGAACGCAGCCTGCCATCAACTTCTGTCCAAGTTCCCTGTAGACCGACTCCCTTGAAAGTCACCTCCATCTCTCTCACAGGTCAGGCCAAGATTTAGAGATAGGGGCCACGTGTGTGCCTAGATCTGCTATCTGCCCGTGAGTGATGGGGGACACATTCCGGGGACATGTTTACTGTCACCCCGCGCCCCCCGGCCCGAGCTCCCTGCCGAGCCATCCCCTGATAATTCACGGCCCGGCTCCTGTTGGCAAATGACGGATACGGCCTTCACGGCGGGGCCTGCTGGTCACTTGTCTCAAGGAGACTGGGAAGGAAACTCAGGCACAATATAAATGGGGCCCGTGGCAGCCTCAAACACCTTGGAAAATTCCCCAGCCCGGACACCGTGCCGTTTTTAAGTAATAAAACCACAGAGAGATTACATGGCCACCTGACAGCCTGCGACGGATGGCTGCCCGCGTGAACTTTTTACCTTCGGGATGGGGACCAGAGGAGAGGAAGGAAAAAAAAGAGAAAAGAACTGCCCAGCTCCTTCCTCACTGTGGCTCAAAAGTCACTGCCGTGGCAGTGGCCAGAGCTGCACTCTGAGTCCCCAACTCGGTCATCTGGAGGGACTCCAGCCTCTGGAGACCTCAGGCTTGGTTTCCCGACCTGGAAAATGGGGATATGGATGACTGGTTTGTTAGATTTCCAGAATTCAGAAGCAGCTCTGAAATAAATGTTTTCAGGGTTAGAAATGTAATCCTTGCTTTCATTCATTTATTCAGGGTTTTGTTTTGTTTTGTTTTGTTTTGTATTTTTTAGATGGAATCTCGCTCTGTCGCCCAGGCTGGAGTGCAGTGGTGTGATCTCAGCTCACTGCCGCCTCGATCCCCCTGGGTTCAAGCAATTCTCCTGCCTCAGCCTCCTGAGTAGCTGGGGTTACAGGTGCACGCCATCACACCTGGCTAATTTTTCTTTTTCTGGTAGAGATGGGATTTCACTATGTTGGCCAGGCTGGTTTTGAACTCCTGACCTCGGGTGATCCGCCCTCCTCAGCCTCCCAAAGTGCTGAGATTACATGCATGAGCCACGGCGCCCTGCCATCTATTTATTTATTCGTTGATTCAACAAGAACTTGTCATCATGCCCGTTTAGCAGTGGAGGTGGGGACAAGAGGGTGACAGGGTGAGGAGGTGTGGACAATCTCTGGGAAACAACTGAGAGATACTCAGTGTAGCACTCACCAGCCAGGTGACTGTGGGCAGGTCCCTCCAGCTCTCAGAGCCTCAGTTCCCTCATCTGTCAGATAGGATCACAGTGGTACCTCCTTTGAAGTGCTGTGATGAGGACGCAGGGGGATCCCACCTGACAACCTCTTAGCACAGTGCTTGGCACATAGTAGGTACATGCCAGGCCCAGCCATCCGTCCCTTAAGTCATTTGATTAGGTTGGAGCAAAAGTAATTTCGGTTTTTGCTATTAAAATTGCAAAACCAGCCATTACTTTTGTACCAACCTAATATGTATACAAATATATACGTGTATGTGTGTGTGTGTGTGTGTGTGTGTGTGTATACATATATTTTTTTTAGATGGAGTCTCACTCTGTCGCCCAGGCTGGAGTGCAGTGGCACGATCTTGGTTCACCGCAATCTCTGCCTCCTGCATTCAAGTGATTCTTCTGTCTCAGCCTCCCATGTAGCTGGGATTACAGGCACTTGCCACCACACCCGGCTAATTTTTGTATTTTTAGTAGAGACGAGGTTTCACCGTGTTGGCCAGGCTGGTCTCGAGCTCCTGACCTCAGGTGATCCACCCGCCTTGGCCTCCCAACGTGTTGAGATTATAGGCGTGAGCCACCACGCCCAGCCACACCAACCTAATACCTTTGAGGTTGGAGAGTCGTTGTGCAAATCTGGCCTCTCAGAGTCCACCCTAAAGACCTGCACTTCCCAAGCTGGGTGTAAAACCATGAACCTCTCTGGACAGCACAATCTAATGCTTCATGGTCCAGCAAGATTTTCGCTTCTTTGCAGAACAGTATTTCCCTGGCCTGGAATGCTGAGCTCTTAGTATGATAGATTCTTGTTCTTGCTCTTCACGGATAAATAGTAACCATAGGATCGACCACTTATGGAGCAGCTGCTGAATCCCACCCAGTCATAGCTCCGGATGCTTCACATATATCTTTTGTCAGGACCTCAGTTCACCCCAGACGATACCAGGCATGTGTTGGTATGTGCCTGAAGGAGTTCACAATGGTGTTTGGACTAGTGCAGCAGTAAGGCTACCCAAAGAGAAAAGGAAGATGATGCAACAGTAGACCAAGGGGCTGATCGCTGTCTCACCCACAAACAGCTTTATCATCTTGCCATCTTAGAATGCTCTATGCGTGCAGAAAGGAAGGAAGGTGCTGGAGTGGCAGGAAATCTGAGCCTGAGACTAGCAGGGAACCACTCCCTAAGGAGACCCCGTTGGTATTGGTGGCTCTGAACCTCCTAAGCTGTTGCCCTCCATCACCCCTCAAGAGCCACTCTCTTTTCTGCCCTGGTCTGTGGGCCTTCGTGGATGGCATCCAGCCCTCTTGCCCTCTGGCTGTCAGTTCAGCCTATGGTAAACACTGGCAGGAGATGGGGACAGGCACTGGGGACAAGGGTTGGGGGATTTATTCCCCCAGCTCTATCCCTGCTGGGATCCGGGTTGGCAGTGCCTCGTTCCTCTGCAAGAGACACAAGACCCATCAGGAAAACCCTTTCCTTCAGCTATTGCTAAGGGACAGCCCTCTGCTCTTTTCCCATGTCCCTCAGCCTAGAGAGGAATGTCACTTCCCATGGTTGGCAGCTGAGACCATCCATGTTGGTCTGTGAGCCTGCCCATGGCTTTCTAAGTAAAGCCTCATTAAAATCTCTTCAGCTGCTGGGTGTGGTGCTTGTGCCTATAATCTCAGCACTTTGGGAGGCCGAGGTGGGAGGATCACTTGACCTAGGAGTTCAAGATCAGCCTGGTAATATAGTGAGACCTCAGTCTCCCACAAAAAATAAAGCAATTAGCCGGATGTGGTGGTGTGCACCTGTAGTCCCTGCTACTTGGGGGGCTGAGGCGGGAGGATCACTTGACCTCCTCCAGGAGGTCAAGGCTGCAGCGAGCTGTGATCACACCACTGCACTCCAGCCTAAGCAACAGAGCAAGACCCTATTTCAAAAAAAACCCCACGAAGCCAAAAACCTCTTCAGCTGCCATCAGCTTCCTGCCAGGGTGTTGGCTGCTTCACCCGGGAAGTGAAAAACTGAGCCCGAGGCGAGGTGGGAGCTGTGGCTCTGATGCGAGACCTGGCGGGTTCACCATCTCCCCAGGCCTACAAATCCCTGAGGGGCCTCCGGGGCGTGGCTGTTCTCAAACTGTGGTCAGAAGGGCCTGAGGCTGAGGCCACAGTGAGACCGCCACCCATCACATTGACACAAAACCGAGGTTTTGTCCCACCTCAGCCCTCTGCAGTGACGCCATGATGTCACCCAAAAGCCCCCAGTCCTCTGGGATTTCAAGGGAGCAAGGGATGGTTGAGAAGCTGACATGGCCCTGCAAGACAGAACCTGAGCAGACCCCTGGACTGCAATTAAGAGAAGCATATACATACTAAACTCAGGGAAAGTAAGGAATTCACTGGAAGCATAAAGGGGAATCTTCTAGAACCTAAAGATGGGAAGCACAGCCAGGCCTGGTAAGGGACTGGAACTGGGTCTGAGAGCCATGGGGAGCCCCGGCGTCCGTGTCTTCTCTCTGCCTCTGTCTCTCCCTGCCTCTCAGTCTCCGTCTCTGTCTCTCTCTCCTCGCCTCTCTGCCCTCTGCACCCTGGCTGTTTCTGCTCCCCTGTGAGCATGCGCCAACTCAGCACCCCGGGGATCTGCCTGGGGATGTTCTGAACCCCAACTCCAAACCAGGACCATGTCACGTGCCTACCTCTGATCCAATCCGCTGTGGCAAGGCCAGGGTGAGCGAGCCCAGGGTGGCCTGTGGGTGTGACTGGTCCTCCGTGCCTGCCCCTGCGGGCTCTTGGGGAAATGCAGGAAGGGACTGGATGAGTAACCACGGTGAACACCCATCCCCAGGGAGCCCCAACCCTTCAAGTCAGGAGTTTCCCAGAAAGGCCGAGTCCTCCCAAGGGCCTGGTGACTGGGATGCAGGCTCCTCTAAGACAAAGGTGGCAGTAGTGGCAGGCAGCCAGTGGCTCTGCGAGAAATGCAACCCGTGGAGTTAAACCTAAGAAAGGAGCCATCAAGGAGGATCAGGCCAGGAAGTTGGGCATAGCCATTAGAGGACTGCCACATGCCACTTGTGAAGACTTATTGTCAGATGGGAAAAGGTGTCCCAGGCTGGCCCGGTGCGGTGGCTCACACCTGTAATCCCAGCACTTTGGGAGGCCAAGGCGAGCAGATCACCAGAGGTCAGGAGTTTGAGACCAGCCTGGCCAACACAGTGAAACCCCATCTCTACAAAAATACAAAAATTAGCCAGGCATGATGGTAGGTGCCTATAGTTCCAGCCACTCAGGAGGCTGAGGCAGGAGAATTGCTTGAACCCAGGGGGAGGAGGTTGCAGTGAGCCGAGATCATGCCACTGCACTCCAGCCTGGGTGACAAAGTGAGACTCTGTCTCAAAAGAAAAAAAAAGTCCAAGGTTAAGTAGAGAAACCAGTAACACCACCCAAGGTTTCAGAGAGGGCTCAAGCCATTCTGTTCCACCTCTCTGTGTGACATCAGCAAATTTTTAACATCTGGGCCTCAGTTTACTCATCTGGGGGAATGGAGATAATTTAAGTATTCAGTAATTATTAGTAGAGATAATGAGGAAAATGGCAAACATATCATGGTCTAATACAATTATCTATCATTCCCTAGGTTATTATCTGCAGAATATTGTTCTCAGAGAGTCTATGTGATCAAATAAGTATGGGAAACTACATGTGATATGGTTTGGCTGTGTCCCCACCCCAATCTCAAATTGTAGCTCCCATAATTCCCATGTGTTGTGGGAGGGACCCAGTGAGAGGTAATCGTAGCTCCCATAATTCCCATGTGTTGTGGGAGGGACCCAGTGAGAGGTAATTGTAGCTCCCATAATTCCCATGTGTTGTGGGAGGGACCCAGTGAGAGGTAATTGTAGCTCCCATAATTCCCATGTGTTGTGGGAGGGACCCAGTGAGAGGTAATTGAATAATGGGGCGGATCTTTCCCGTGCTGTTCTCATGATAGTGAATAAGTCTCACGAGATCTGATGGTTTTATAAAAGGGAGTTCCACTGCACATGCCCTCTTGTCTGCCGCCATGTAAGACGTCCCTTTGCTCTTCCGCTGTCTTCTGCCATGATGTTGAGGCCTCCCCAGTCATGTGGAACTTTGAGTCCGTTAAACCTCTTTCCTTTATAGATTACCCAGTGTCGGGTATGTCTTTATTAGCAGCATAAGAACGGAATAATACAGCAAGCATACTCACAAATGCACACTGATGTGTTAAAGGCTCTGAGAAGTCCTGTGGTAACGAAATCTGACTTATTTCAGTCAACCAATGTTTTCCAAACTTACTTGAGTATAGAACCATTTTTTCACAGGATCCTTATTAACATCATTAAGCCATTAGGGAAATGTTGGAACTATGATCCCATTTTAATCATATGTAATAAAACATGGTTCATAGACCCATGTGCATTTGGATAGTGGTTAGGATTCTTGTTTCAAACAACAGAACCTCTCTAACTGACCTGGCACAAGAAGGATTTTTCCCCCAGGACATGGGGATATCAAGGCACCCCTGAGAGACAGAAACTGCAAGCTAGACAGCCTTCAGAACTGGCCCTTTCCCTCCTCCCCCTCCTCTTTCTGAGGTCCAGCTGTCAGGGAGACGCAAAGGCCCAACTCCCAAGGTCTCCAGCTTTGGTCCTGGCCCCTGCAGAGACCTCTCATCCCAGGCCCACTTGGGGTCTGATGTCCAATCCGCCTGGAGGGTGCGGGACAGCAGCATATGGGATAAACTGGGCTGCTAAGGATTCCCCCAGGGATGGGAAGAAGGTTCTGGAGACAGAGGAGGAATACCACTCAGTGCTGGGTGGTAACCGCCTAGAGGGACTCTGCCAAGTGAAAGGACTTGGGCCAGGGCACCAGAAGAGGCTTGCTGGGAGATGGTGGCATCAGAGACCGCAGAACCGCCTGCTGCCAGGAGCCCACCTCAGCGTGCCTGCAGCCCCTTCTTTAGACACCGGTCACAGAAGAGCGACAGGGAGGCATGATCCTTCCCTTTCGTCTCCTCCACTTGGAGGTGGAGAGTTTCGCTACTTCCTCCTCAAGTCCAAGGGCATCTCCCCTCCAGCCCAGGTGCCTGCAAGAAAGGAAGACCAGTTTTCCTGGCCAAGTGCCTGACCACTGGCCTGGCCTCCCCTGCACCCACTGAATCCAGGAAAAGGGCTTACGGCTGAGGGGGGAGGGCTTGCCCAGGGGTTGGGTACGAGGACCACCTCCAAGTGCCTAGGCCTAAGCTCTGTGCCCAGCTGCAGCACGTGCCCCCGGACCCAATAGCTGAGGACCACCAAGGCAGAGGAGATTTAGGGCCCTGGGATTGTGGGGACTACCACAGCCTGGGGAAAAGGGACCACACAGAAGAACTCAGCAGGAAGCTGCAGCTGGGAGCTGACCACAAGGTGTGGCTGAATCATGAGGGGTCAGCAAGGCCTGAGAGGGAGGCCAGCGGGAGTCCCTGGCTCACCCAGGAGACCCTGTGGAACGGCCATCCACCCAGGCACAAGTTGCAAGTTGCATCAGCAGCCAAAACCCCCAAAGAGGCTGCACAGCCCTGTCTGCCCAGTGCCAGAGCCGGACACTTTCAGGAAGGAGTGGGGAGAAAGGGGGCATCCCCTCCCACTGCTAGACTGTGGACCAGCCTGCCCCCCCAGGGTAAAAGGGTGGGGGGTGTCAAAGGGACAGAAGGACAAGCTTGGAATAGAATGTGGGTTGGAGTGTTAAAATACATGGGACTGAGATGGGACTGAGTCTTCTACGCCAGAGTGAGCCAGTATCAATAACCCAAAGTGGAAAATTACGGAATTGGACTGAGATGTCATTTATGGACTCACCACCCAGCAAGAAGGGAGAGAGGGTAGTTTAGAGAGAGCAGAGTATGGCAGTTATTGGGAAAAATAAAACCATTTCATGTTTATACCCCTAATGAGTGCAGATGCCTCTAAACTGGTTACACTTGATTTTTTTTTTTCTTTATGCTTTTCTGTATTTTCTAATTTTCCTGCAATGAGCATGTATTACTTGGGTAATCGAGAATAAAAAACTTTAAAAGGAGTCAGGTGGGGAGGGTCTGTGGGTCCCCGAGCATCACACAGCCATGTGTTTCTGGGCACAGATTCTACTGGCCAGGTTCCTGGGGACCTCAGGGGAGGGGCCAAGACAGAGGGTAACATATGCCCCAGACGTGCCCCCAAAGGAGGCTGGGAGGGAGAAAAACCAGCAGCAGACCATTCTGCCATCAGGCAGGTGCCGTGATCCCACGGGAGGCTAGAAGGTTGGGAGGAGGTTGGTAAGAGTCTCAGGTTGGCAGCCCTGTGCAGGGCTGAGCTAGGAGCAAGGCTTCTGTTCTGCATGTGGGTTCGTGGTACTGGGGAAGTTCTGAGGGGCTTGATTTGCATCCTGCCCCGCCCTTTACCAGCTAGGGACGCCAGGTCTCCCCTCAGAGGGCAGACTGAAAACTGAACAAGAGAGTGTCCATTCCTGGTCTAATGAGAATTGGGGCCGGCCACAATGGCTCACGCCTGTAATCCCAACGCTTTGGGAGGCCGAGGCGGGTGGATCCCCTGAGGTCAGGAGTTCAAGACCAACCTGGCTAATATGGTGAAACCCCGTCTCTACTAAAAATACAAAAATGAGCGGGGGTGGTGGTGGGTGCGTGTAATCCCAACTATGAGCGGGGGTGGTGGTGGGCGCGTGTAATCCCAACTATTCGGGAGGCTGAGGCACAAGAATCACTTGAACTTGGGAGGCAGAGGTTGCAGTGAGCCAAGATCAAGCCACTGCACTACCTACCGCTTGGGTGACAGAGCAAGACTCCATCTCAAAAAAAAAAAAATAATAACAATAATAATTGGATGGGGCAGGGTGGGATACCAGGGGCACTTGGAACCTCAGCTGGTAGGACCAGGCCATGTGTCTGGCTTCCAAATGGGCTGGTTTCTGACAAACCCCCCTGGTCAGAGTGTGCTGAAGCACAGATGGAGAAGGGGTCATTAGGACCACAGACTCAGGAGGCACAAAGGCCTAGCTCTGAATCCCAGCTCCACGGTGGCCGTGTGACCCTGCGTGAGCAGCTTTCCCTCCCAGAGCCTCATTTTCCTCATCTGTCAAATGGGTATAATAGTGGTAAACTACCTGTGATAGATTGCGTTTGTGGGCACAGTTCTTCACCTCTCCTGGTAGCCACACTCATTGCCACATGACTTTGCCATGTCTCTCGCTAAAGATTAGGCAAGAAATTGTTTCCATATTTCACTTTAAACTTGGGGTCTGACTTGCTTTGGCAACAGAATGAGGAAGAACGGAAGGAAACCAGCTTGGGGCTTAGGCCTCAAGAGGCCTTGATGTTTCCCTGTGCTCTCTGGTGCCTCCACCATCTACCTGAGAAGAATGTGCCCTTGCTGGTGCTGGTCCCAGGAAGAGGATGGAACCCATGGATCAGAGCCTAATTGCCCCAGCTGGGCCCAGACAAGAACAGCTAACTTGGCCAGGCACAGTGGTTCACACCTGTAATCCCAGCACTTTGGGAGGCCAAGGCAGGCAGATCACTTGAGGTCAGGAGTTCGAGACCAGCCTGGCCAACATGGTAAAATCTCGTCTCTACTAAAAATACAAAAAAAAAAAAAAAAATTAGGAGGGCGTGGTGGTGGGCGCCTGTAATCCCAGCTACTCAGGAGGCTGAGGCAGGAGAATTGCTTGAACCCGGGAGACAGAGGTTACAGTGAGGCGTGATCATACCATTGCACTCCAACCTGGGTAACAAGAGCAAAACTCCGTCTCGAAAAGACAAAAAAATTTACAAAAATTAGCCGGGCATGGTGGCACATGACTGTAATCTCAGCTACTCAGGAGACTAAGGCAGGAGAATTGCTTGAACTTGGGAGGTGGAGGCTGCAGTGAGCCGAGATCGTGTCATTGCACTCCAGCCTGGGTGGCAGAGTGAGACTCTGTCTCAAAAATAAAAAAATAAAAGATCAGCTAACTCCCAGGCAACCTCAGCTCTGGAAAAATGGGGAAATAAACGATCTCTATTTTAAGCAGCTGAGTTTTGGAGTTGCCTGTTATGCAGCAGTCTGTGGCCATAGCTGACTAATACATTTCCTCGTGGGGTCACAATGCCTACAAAGGCTGAGCTGTGTCAGGTGAGTGCTCACTGAATGTTCAGCTGCTTTTATTGTGATTATTATCATTGTTGTTATTACTATCAACTGCTGGAGGGGAGGAAGGCCTAGGGGGCAGAGATCAGGAGATGAGAGCTCTGTACAATTCCCACATTCATCAAGTCTGCCCAGAGACAGCTCCAAGCGATAGGTTCTTACATCTAGGTGGTTGCTTTTATTGCACTTTTGAAATCCATTCCAATTAGAGAGTGAGATTGTGGTTCCTGCTATCCCAGACAGGGCTGAGACAAGCAGGGGCTCAGGACCCCCAGGCAGAGGCTTAAGCATTTTATAATAATCATATTTCATATGAAGTTTTAGTTTCACTTTCTTCAAATTAAGTCTCAGCAATAAAGCGATCGATTCCCTCTCCTGGAAAACAGTGCTGAGTTCCACCTGCCGGAGCTCCCCTCTCCACCCTGCAAGACCTTCACCCTCTGATCCTGGGTAGCTGCAACTTGGAGGCCCTGTCTGTGTGGTTGGCTGACCCCGAGGACCTCAGGGCGTGGTCTCCCCAGCCACGACTGGCTGGAGGGAGGCTCTGTCCTCAAGTCACCTCCAGGGCAGCTGCAGGAGCTTCCAGCCAGGCCCCAGGTGCCAGGGAAAGCGGGATGCTGTGGGGGAAGGGGCTGGAGCCCATGCTCCCTCTTTCCTGCTGGCTGTCCCTCATCAAGGCACCCAGCTGGGAGGGCCCTACTTGGCTTTAGGAATCATCCATGGAGAAACCAAAGAAGTAAGATGCCACGGTCCTAGCTTTGGTGTCAAACCTCGGTGCGGGAACTCAGCAAGGGCGACTGGAAGGCAAATGAGAGAAGGAAAAATACCTTTCCTGCTTGCTCCCCATCCATCTATCCCCCAACCCCACTCACACCCCCAGTGGAGGCAGACAGCAGGCAGGAGCAACTTGGAGGAAATAGAAGAGGGGCTGGCCGGCCTCCACACGCTGCTTCCCCTACCCACTCTTCTCCAAGAAGATTCCAGAGCTGAGGTTGCCTGGAATCCAGTTCTCGAAAGAGTCTGCTGGGAGTGGGCATCCTGGTGGGACCCGGGAGCGCCAAGTTTCTCTGCTTTGGGACCCCCAAAATCGTCTTTTGAGGTCTTGGGTCACTTTTCTCCACTTCCTGTGATGAACGTTTCCACCACATGGAGAAATCCTGAATTTGACCAGCTTTACCTGGATTATATTTTTGGCGTCAGGAAGAATACGGTCTCGTTCACAATGAAAGTAGTAGGGAAAATGAAGAAAGTAAAGAAGCGAAATGACTGGGCACTGCCTCTGCCAGGCCCAGTCCATGCACTCTGCACAGTGTCTGACTTGAAACCCACAACACCCTGCGAGAAAGGAGCACTCACTGAGGCCCAGAGACGTTAAGACACTCACATAAGGTCACACAGCCTGGAAGTGGTGAAGTCAGTGTTCAACAGCGAGACCCCACCCATAACCTCTTCTCCACATGGCCTCAAGTGACATTTTTATTCGTCTGAGTGTGTGACTGTGAAATTCAGCCCTACTTCACAGGCCCTGGGCAGGGACCCAGAGATAGATGGTTTTAATAATATGGTACTGGCTGGCCGGGCGCGGTGGCCCATACCTGTAATCCCAGCACTTTGGGAGGCCGAGGCATGTGGATCACAAGGTCAGGAGATCAAGACCGTCCTGGTTAACACAGTGAAACCCTGTCTCTACTAAAAATACAAAAAATTAGCTGGGTGTCGTGATGGGCACCTGTAGTCCCAGCTACTTGGGAGGCTGAGGCAGGAGAATGGCGTGAACCCGGGAGGCGCAGCTTGCAATGAGCTGAGATTGCGCCACTGCACTCCAGCCTGGATGACAGAGCAAGATTCTGTCTAAAATATATATATATAAAATAATAATAATAATAATAATATGGTACTGGCTGTGACGGTGTTGGTAGATTGGGGGAGCAGGGCTCGGCGACAAAGCCCCTCATGCCACAGACTCTGACATTCATGAGTGATTTCTTCTCCAAACAGCTCGTGACTGCCTACTGCGTGCCAGGCTCCGAGCTAGGTCCTAGGGGTTCAGCAGGGAGTTAGACCCTGCTCGGACTCTGCAGGGCCCAGGAGGTTGCTGGGGAGAGAGAAACAGAATGGATTACACATAATCCTACCATTGCAAATGGCACCAAGTGCTATGAACACAAAAAATAGCAGGGTTCTGGGAGGGCATATTAGGGTTCCTGACTCAAAGACAGGACTGGGGGCTGAGATCTCAAGGTTGAGGAAGAGGAGCAAAGGGAGGCAGAGAACAGGAGTTGAGGCTGCTCAGGGGATGCAGCCCCCCGCCACGCAGGCCCTGGGAAAGGCATGGTGAGGAGCTAGTCTGTGTCCTGTGAGCAATGGTCGACCCTTCTGTGGTCACAGCAAATCAGGGGCCAAGCTGCCAACCGCTTCCAGGCCTCTGCTACCCCGCTCTTATCCATAGGGGTTTAGATGCCAGGGGGGTCCCTCAAGGACAGAAGGGGCTCCTGGCCCGTCCCAGCCACAGGCTCTTTTGGGCAACATGTCCTTCTGTCTATGGGTCTTGCAGCCACCTGAGCTGTCCCCATTGGATGGACCTGCCCACTCTTCTCTCCTTGGGGCTGTCCCTATCCACACCACCTCCTCCGGGCTGGGAGGCCACCAAGAAATCACCAGGAGGCTCCTGGGTGAAATAGACCTAAGCCCAGCTCTGCCCACCAGTCCCTTCCCAGACTCTTGTAAAATGCGGACTGTAAGGGAGCAGCCCCCAGGGGCTCAGGAGTTATCCAAGGAGGAGCAGCTGAGGTGCTCCTGGCAGCCCGGCTTCTGTGGCCCCCGCCCAGGAGGGCAACTCGACTCCTGGTCCCCAGTCAGGGCCACCTCCTCCCCAGCTGGAACTGAACCAACCCACCGGCCACCACGAAGGGGCTCTCCAAGCCAAGGACGTGAGTGCGTTAATTAATGAATTAGCCGTTTAATTAACATAATTAGGCCTCATTATTTTCCTTGCATCTATCGTCAATTTTCGGGCAATTAAAGTAAATCCTGGTGGAGATGGGAGGATCTGTGTTGTCACCACCGGCATGGGGTGGAACTGCCAGGCCTGACCCCACCCTCCGGGCACCAGCCCAGCCTTGGGGAAGGAAGGCAATGGGAAAAGGAGACTGCACACCTGCATGCACGCACATGTGCCCACACACATACACACAGATGCATGCACACACCCATGTATGCACACACACATACACACATGAATGCATGCACACATGCATACATACAGGCATGTGCACGCACACACACAAGCATTCATGCACACACACACGCATATACACATGCATGCACGCACACAGGCGTGCACACACACATACACACACGGATGCATGCACACACACAGCCACACGTGCATGCACACACACGCACACATCCACGCATGCATGCATGCACACATACACATGCATGCACGCACACACATGGATGCATGCAGGCACATACACCACACCCCAAGATGGAGGGTCCCCAAGTTTACAGATCACTTTCCATTCATCTATTGAGTTCCTAGGATGTGCCAGGCACATGCAGTTGAAACCAAGGCAGGCAGGGAAATTGAGGGCTTTTAAGGTAGACCCCCCAGGAACCACAGCCATCAACCTCACCAAGGAGAGACCCCAGGCTGCTTCAGGCCAGGGAGGACTAACGAGCACAGCCGGAACCACCCTCGTCCTTGCAGGAGTATGAATCAGCGTCCCCTCTCCCGTCTACGCAAACTCGCAACTTCGCCAGCCTGTCCACGAAAAGTTTATCCAAAAGGTTGTTTTTTACAACACGGTGGTCTATCCTAGAGCCCCGTGGCTTGCCAAGAGAGACTTGCCTTCACGGAAATACGTATTCAAAAAGTCAACGTGTTTGGGAAGTTGTTCGACAGTCTGGGTACTCATCCTCCTGACTCTCTTTTTTTTTTTTTTTTTTTTTTTTTTGAGACGGAGTCTCGCTGTGTCTCCCAGGCTGGAGTGCAGTGGCCGGATCTCGGCTCACTGCAAGCTCCGCCTCCCGGGTTGCCATTCTCCCGCCTCAGCCTCCCAAGTAGCTGAGACTACAGGCGCCCGCCACCACGCCCGGCTAGTTTTTTGTATTTTTAGTAGAGACGGGGTTTCACCGTGTTAGCCAGGATGGTCTCGATCTCCTGACCTCGTGATCCACCCGCCTCGGCCTCCCAAAGTGCTGGGATTACAGGCTTGAGCCACCGCGCCCGGCCCTCCTGACTCTCTTCTCACTGAATTTCACCGTCCTCATCCTGCCCACAAGGGGAGAGGAGGGCAAAGACTTTGCTCAGATCGAGGGGCATCTGCCTGGGCACTTGACTACAGGGTTTGCCCACCTGTCTCTCAGGTGTGCAGTTGGGTTCGGGGACCTGGGTGCAGGATTCTGTGTTTATCACTGTTTAATTTTATCTGAGTCCACTCAGCCCATCCCCCAATATGCTCAGTATTTTTTATTTAGATTTGACTTAAATCGAATCAATTCTACTTTCTCCCCTTCAACAACAACAGAAACCTGTTCCTACACAGACACACAGAGGTTCTTGACATAGCTTCTATGTCCTCGTTCAAATCACTGATGCAAATGTTGAATGACGTAGAGCCCTGTGGCCTCCCACTAGAGACTGTCCCTAGATCTGCAGTCCCTCAACTGAGGTTGTATCCAAATCTGGGTGGGGTGAGGGTTGCCCTTTTTTTTTTTTTTTTTTTTGAGATGGAGTCTCGCTCTGTCTCCCAATCTGGAGTGCAATGGCGCGATCTCGGCTCACTGCAACCTCTGCCTCCCAGGTTCAGGTGATTCTCCTGCCTCAGCCTCCCAAGTAGCTGGGATTATAGGCTTTTGCCACCATACCCAGCTAATTTTTGTATTTTTGATAGAGATGGAGTTTCACCATGTTGGCCATGCTGGTCTTGAACTCCTGACCTCAGGTGATTGGCCCGCCTCAGCCTCCCAAAGTGCTGGGATTACAGGCATGATCCACTGTGCCCGGCCAGGGTTGACTTTTTCAAACTGCATCCCCTCTCCCTATTCCATGTCCCCAGCCCATGACAATCACATCCTCAGAACCAGGTGGCTGATGGGAGCAGAGAAGAGGTTGTGACCCACAAGCCCACACTAAACCCATGACTGTCACTAGCATCCCTGGGCCCAGTTGCCCAACTACCACTGAAGCCCCAGGCTGGGGGCTCATCTCTAGCTCTCTCCAGCTGTGCGGCCTAAGGCAAGTTCCTTCACTTCTCTGATCTGTTTCCTTACCTGTAAGATGGTATCTACCTCATGCACTGCCGTGAGGATCCCCAGAGATGCTGCACATCACAACCAGCACTCAATCGAGTTTGTCTCAATCCCCTTCCCTCCCTCAGATCTATCAGCTGCCAACCCACGGATCGTTCTCGGCCCGCTCGTTTATTCCATGGCCACTCGCACTGTTGGTGAGTTTCTTCCCTGTCTCAGGATCTCTCCATCATGAGTCCATCTCGCCTCATCTCCACTGGTAGGTCTTATTATTAACCCATTTTGCAGATGAGGAATTGAGGCTGAGAGAAGCGAGGTCACATGCCCTGGAGCACAGTCTGTGAGTGGCAGATCGGGACTCAAACCCAGCTCCGTCTGCCTCCAGAGTGGGGCAGGACCTCCTACAACCAGGCTCTGTTCCAGGACAAGATTGGCAAAGCCTTCTGCCTTGGAGGTGTGTATTCTAGTGAGAGAGATCCAAACAAATATAAAATATGATGTGATTATATACTTGAGGCTTCAAAAACAAAGAAAGCAAATAATCATAGCAGTGGGAAAAGGAGATTAAGGATGCTGGGAGGAACCTCCAGGACCAGTGTTCAGGGACGGTTCTCAGGAGACGCTACTGAGCACCAGAAGGTATCAGAGAGGGAAGGGGGTATCTGCAGGTGCAAAGGCCTGAGCCTGCTGGAGGAAGAAGATGGGTGGGAGAGACCCGCAGGCCCGATCATGAGAGGCTAGTGGGGTATGGCCGGGATTTGGATCTTGTTGAGATCAGGAGGTTCAAGCTGAAAACTGCCATATCTGATGAACACTTAGAAAGATTCCTGATGATGGCCGGGCGCGGTGGCTCCCGCCTGTAATCCCAGCACTTTGGGAGGCCGAGGAAGGTGGATCACCTGAGGTCAGGAGTTTGAAACCAACCTGGCCTCATCACAGAAGCTGCTAGAGAGTTTAGGAATCAGACAGTGGCCACGGCACTCGCCGGCAGGAACCCTGCTGAGCCCTTCTCCTGTGGTTTAGGAAGGGCCTCTCTCAGGGCATCTTAGCCCCTGACACAGGTGCCTTCCCAGGCCCTCAGGGGCAGCAGGCGACCTGCGCTCGGGTGGCGGGAGAGAGCTCCAGTGCCCAACTCTACCTGCTGCTCTGTGCAGCGGCCCCGGCAGCGGCCTCCTTGCTTTCAGGCCACAGATGGAACTCGTGGTTCCACCAGGCTGGGCCCTGGCAGCGGGAAAGAGGGAGACTCTGCCTGCCAGCCTGCCTGAGCGGGACAGGGACACCCCGATGGGGTGGGGTCCCCGGGGCCGCTGCCTGGTGCAGTTCACTGCAGAGCGAGCCCAGGGCTCCCCTGGGCAGGGCCAGGCCCCCGGGGTGTCCAGAGAGCTCGTTATCCCGTCAGTCCCGAAGCCGCACCTGCTCTCCTGGTCTCCTGTGATCTCAATTAATCCGTCCTGCCCTGATTAATTAGCAGGGTTAATTATGACGGCTGCTGCCGCTGAAGCCTTGCGAGGAAAGCCCGGCCAAGTGGCGGAGCTGAGACCCAGCCTGGGGTGGCGCGGGGGCGCCTCCCTCTGCCTCTCCCCACAGGCTGCCCTGCCCTTCCCAGGGCCAACGCCAAGGATCTCAGGAAGTCACTGGGGCTGTGACTCCCAGGGCCAGGCCTAGCAGGGCCAGGGCGATGCCCTCAGGCATCACCTGAGGCAAGGAGACAGGGCTGTGACCCTGGGGTTGGGCTCCCCTGGCCGGGCTTGTCATGTCACACCTTAGCCGTTGACCCTGCTGTCATCATGATCACACACCAGATGACACCAGCACTCCATCCTGGCAGGGACCCCTTGGCCCCCTGGCCCAGCTGACTCTGAAATGAGTACACCTGCCCCCAGCCCCTTCCTCATCTGCCATCTCCTCCAGCCCCAAAGACCACTGTGCCTGGGAGACAGGACCAGAGAGGGAGTTGGAGTCAGGGGTGGGACTGCTGTGGCCAGGCCCTTGGCCAGGGCTGTTGCAGGTCCTCTCCTGCTGCCGTTCATCAGTTTCCTCATGGGCCCCATCCTGCACCCTTCCCCCAAACCCATCTGATCCTGGCTCAGGGCAAACCAGGTGTTGTGCCGAACTCGTGTCAACCTCAGTAGGGCAGGCACCAGGTTCCGGAGGCTGAAGAAGACACCTAGAGCCAGCAAACCAGCCTTGGGGTTGCCAGGGGCTTACATGCAGGGCGGAGAGTCTAGCTTGCAGCGAGCCGGGCGGGAGAACTGCAACCATGGCAGAGTGCGTGCAGCTTATACATCGTTTTCAATTAGCACCGTCCACCTAACAGCCTCCAGCTGGCAACATTCACAGCCTCAATCCTGTGTTCCACAGGATGGGCCGGGGTCTCAGATGTTCCTATAGACAAGGAATGAATCTCCGGGTTGGCAACTCCTGGATTCCCTAGCTCGGAACCCACTTTCAGGTGTGTCTGTCATCCAGGGGCATTCTAAGGTCATGCTTAAGCTACTGCTGTCAGGGGTGTCGACCCCACACCAGACAACTCCAGCCCTTCCCTACAGTTGAGCCTACAGACCCCTCCCCACTGGCCCAAGACCCCCGAGCCCTTCCCCATCTCGGCTCTCACATCCCTGGTCCCCTGCCTCGTCCTCTCCTTTTCTGGCCTCCACGCCTTCCTCACCAGCCTGGAGCTGGAGTTCAGAGAGTCACCAAGCAAGGACAGGAACCTGACTCAGCACAGGCCCCCATCCAAGCTGGACAGACACCGCCCACTCCTGCACACACCTCCGCTGGGCACCCATCCATTATCCTCCTCGCCAAAACGTGATCCATTATCACCGCCAGCGCCTGGCAAAATGTATCATTACCTGCACCCTGGGCACTTCCCAGATCAATCCACTTCTTAAATGTAGTAATAGAGAAGAGGATTAGGTACTAGAAAACTCATTATGAAAATGGCGTACTCAAATTCTTTAAAGGTGATATTTCATAAAATATACCCGGCCTGCCGTGTGCCTCAATCATTCTTTTTAATAGCTCTGTAGCAGCCAGAAAATAAAGTATTCATGAAGATTGAAGAAGATGATCCCATGAACTTCAATTTAATTGGTGCAAATTAAAACGATCCATCTTTTCGTACTGTCCGTCTATCTCCAATCAGCCCAACGCCGCACGTCCGGCACCCTGATTACAATTATCTTTTAATAGGAAAACTTGTCAGTTTTTGTGTGATTTACATAAGCTTGAGCAAACTTATGAGTATCAGATAGAGCCTTGGTGTGTGATTTCCTCTCCCCAGCTCCCTGGCTCTGGGGACGGCCAGGTGGGGGCAGGGGCGGCAAGGTCCAGGCAGTGGGGGAGAAGCTGGGGATGGGTGTAAGGCATCCCTGAGCCTGCAGTTCTGCCAGAGATGGGGCTGGGTGAGAAAACTGCATGCGCCACATCAGGCTGAAGCCCCTGGTTGCTTCCTCCAGGACCACAGGAGCTGGACGTAGAGCCAGACAGTGCCTCTTCAAAGAGACCACAGAACCCACCTCAACCTCTCATTTTTGGAGGCCGCACTCTCTCCTCACCATCCACTCCCCACTCACGCCCCCTCCCTAAAGAGGTTATTGCTTCCCTAAAGAGCCTGTGGGAACAGACAAATGAGATTTTCCGGTGATGACAAGCCTGGAGACAAAGTCAGCAGGAAACTGAGCATAATAAGAGAGGCGTGAACAGGGAGGAAAGCCAGCTGCTTGCATCCCCTACGGAGCATGGGACTGGGAGGAGGTGGATTTTAATTCAACGGAAGCCATCCTACCTGCACCCATGCAAGACGCAGCCACCAGTAAGCAAGTGGCGTCTTAGACTGCATCAATGGAGACATCATGGCTGGAAAGAGGGAGGTGATCTTTCCACCCACATCTGTGCTACCTGGATCACATCTGACACGTTCCTGTACTCATCCACCCATTCATTCATCCCTTCATTCACTCCATACACATTTACTGAGTTCCTACTAAGTGTCAGGTGCTGGACACCAAGCAGTGAACTCAGTGAGAGGCCAGGTGAACATGGCAGAAAAGCAGCCCAAAGCTGCAGCTCTCCTACAACAGCTGGCTTGTCTGTTTGTAATTGTCCTTTTAAAATTTGTAAATGAATTCTTTTTTTTTTTTTTTTTTTTGAGACGGAGTCTCGCTCTGTCACCCAGGCTGGAGTGCAGTGGCCAGATCTCAGCTCACTGCAAGCTCTGCCTCCCGGGTTCACGCCATTCTCCTGCCTCAGCCTCCCGAGTAGCTGGGACCACAGGCGCCGCCACCTCGCCCGGCTAATTTTTTGTGTTTTTAGTAGAGACGGGGTTTCGCCGTGTTAGCCAGGATGGTCTCGATCTCCTGACTTGTGATCCGCCCGTCTCGGCCTCCCAAAGTGCTGGGATTACAGGCTTGAGCCACTGCGCCCGGCCTTGTAAATGAATTCTTAATTACACAGGTGATATATGGCTGCATTGTCATTGTAAAAAAATAAATAAAAAAAAAAAAAAAAAAAAAAAAACCCTGAGCATCACAGATAGTGTCCTCAGCCACCTCCACCCTCTACTCTGTCCCTCTCTGGAGCTAACTCTCACCCATCAGCTGTGTATCCTTTCAGATTTTTCTGTATGCCTTCATATACATATGGATCTATGGAAACATATAGATGCTTTTGGTTTCATTTCTTTTAAAAAAAAATGATCTTCGTCCAGGAATGGTGGCTCACACCTGTAATCCCAGCACTTTCAAAGGCTGAGGCAGAGGGATGGCTTGAGCCCAGTTCAGGATCGCCTGGACAATATAGCAAGACTTCATCTTTACAAAAAAATTAAAAATTAGTGGGCATGGTGGCACGCACCTGTAGTCCTAGCTACTCAGGAGGCTAAGGCAGGAGGAACAGTCGAGCCCAGAAGTTCAAGGCTATAATGCCTGGGCAGTGCAGCAAGACCCCATTTCCAAAAAATAAAACAAAACAAGAACACAAAGAAACAACAACAACAACAACAACACCACACACACACACACACACACACACACACACAAATGGTATTGCCTTGTTGATGTTTTTCTGAAGTTTGCTTCTTCCACTCAGCCTCGCCTGGAATTTTTCTGTTGCTCCTCAAACGGGTCGTCCAGGGAAGGCGGTGCTGATTTGATAGGTAGTGAGGGCCCCATCCGGAGCTTGGCACCAGCTGAGGAGCAGCAGAACAGCATGTGGTGAACAAAAGCAGGAGACCCTGCAGTCAGCTCCAGCTCTGCCTCCTCAGCCACACCCCTTTCTGTCTCAGAGCCTGGGATTCCTTGTCCTTAAGACCGGGAAATGGTAGCCTGACCATTGGGATGCTGGGGGAACTAAGTTAAGGCTCAGAAAGTTATCGACTTGGGACTTGGCACATGGATGGGTCTGTACATGAGCTGACGATGATAATGATGCCTGCGTCCTCCAAAGTCTAGGCCCCCAACAGAACCTTCATGTGGCTCCAGGCCCTATACTCTGCAAACAGACTCCTCCCATGCCCTCCCTATGGTCAGGATTGGGGTGGAGAGGAGCAACCATTGTCAACCTGATCCTACAGGCCTTTCCCCTGCCTGCCCTCCCCTCCCTTAGGACCTTGGCCCTTTCAGCCTCCATTTGCCACATCCCAGCAGCCTTCAGCCACCAGGAGCACATCATTGATACAATAAATTATTATTTTTTGCTAAAGTCACCCTTACAGGGGAGGTGAAACCTTTACCAAGAGGGTCTGGAAATTAGACCCACCAGAAATTTTATCTCCTTAAGGAATGATAAGATAATTTCTTGAGCATTTTCACAAAATGCACCCACCAGCTATCTCTCGCCCCAGCTCCGAATCCTCACAAAGCCCAGGAAGCAGGCTCCACGAGCATCCCCACGGACGCATCCACTCCTGAGGTCCTGGTGCACTTTGCCACTCACCGGGAGTGAGCAGGATCACCATTAGTTAAGATCCGATGGGCTTTGCTGCAACAACAAACCAACCTCAAATGTCAGTGGCTTTTCATGGTAAGGGTATATTTCATACTCACACAAAGCCCCATGTGGGGTGCTGGCCTTTCTCTCTGTTGTGGTCAGGCCCTGTAGAACAGGTGCTTCTGGGGTCACTAAGGTGGGAAAGGAAAGTGATGAAGAAACCCCATAGGTCTGAACTGCCTCAGCCCAGAAGTGACAAGTGCCACTGTGCTCCCAGCCCATTGGCCAAAACTCACAACATGACCCCAGCCTGACTGCCAGGGAGGCTGAGAAACGTGGGGGATCACATTTGTATTTGATGAGCCCAGCATGCCCTGCCACTCTGCATTTATAAACCGAGAAACCCAGACACAGAAAGGAGAAGTCATTTGCTCAAAGTCACCCAGCCCGTGAGGGTTAGAGCCCCTATTCACACATGTGGACATTGACACTGGCTGACATGCATGGCAGTGCCCGCACACATCCACACCTGCGTTTCCTCTCATGGTCTGCCCCTCTTGATAGGTGAATGCATCAGACCGACTTCTGGCTGATGCTGTGAGAAACTTGGCCAGAGGCAAGGGCAGGCTCTCTCTTCTGTCCACCCCTGGCAATAGGGTCTCAACTGCTGTATTATTCTGTTCTCGAATTGCTGTGAAGAACTACCTGAGACTGGGTAATTTACAAAGAAAAGAGGTTTAATTGGCTCACAGTTCTGCAGGCTGACAGGAATCATGGCTGGGGAGGCCTCAGGAAACTTACCGTCTGGCAGAAGGTGAAGCAAGCATTGCTTACATGGCCAGAGAAAGTAGAAGAGAGAGTAGAGCAGGGGAGTGCTACACACTTTGAAACAACCAAATCTCATGAGAATCACTCACTATCACAAGAACAGCAAAGGGGAAATCCGCTCCCTTGATCCAATCACCTCCCACTAGGCCCCTCCTGCAACACTGGGGATTACAATTCAACATGAGATTTGAGTGGTGACACAGATCCAAACCATATCACCTGCCATCCTGGGGGAACACCGGTGCAGCCCCTGCTTAAATGCGCACAGCCCCAGGCATCATCTTTCCTGTGATGTGCCAACCCCAGCCCATTCCAGAACCTCTTGCCTGCCCCTTCCAGAATAAGAACTTGCTTCAGAATCTGCGACTGCCAATGAAACAGGAATCTAAACATCTAAAAATTATAGCAAATATGCACAGTGAACATTCTCATGTCCAAATATTTACATACACCCACACACACAAATACACTCAAAAGACATAGATATGTGGAGGTGTGTTTGCATCTATAAATCTGAATTTCTTCACGGAAACAGTGGTATCACAGGCTTGCTTACATGACTAGAATTGGAACTGACGTAAAAATAAATGGTGAACTACTCTTCAAAAGTGTCAAGATCATGAAAGATAAAGACCGAGAGACGGTCACAGATTTTAGATGGCTAAGGAGACATGATGACTAACTGCAGTGTGGTATCCAGGACTGGATCCTGGAACAGAAAAGGGCATCCATGCAAAAACTGGAAAAATCCAAATAAAGCCTGTGGTTTGGTTAATAGCATTTGATATAGTTTGGTTCTGTGTCTCTACCCAAATCTCATTTTGAATTGTAATCCCCATAATCCCCACGTGTGGAGGTAGAGACCTGGTGGGAGGTGGTTGGATCATGGCGGCAGCTTCCCCCATGCTATTCTCATGATAGTGACTGAGTTCTCACGAGATCTGGTGGTTTTATAAGCCTCTGGCATTTCCCTTGTTTGTACTTCTCCCTCCTGCCGCCATGTGAAGGAGGTCCTTGCTTTCTCTTTGCCTTCCACCATGATTGTTAATTTCCTGATGCCTCCCCAGCCGTGTGGAACTGTGAGTCAACTAAACCTCTTTCCTTTATAAATTACCCAGTCTTTGGTACTTCTTTACAGCAGTATGGGAATGAACTAATGCAGCATTGTACCAATGTTAATTTCTTAGTTTTAATAAAATGCAACTTCAGTCAAACCTCTTCTTTGTTCTTTATATTATTATTTGAGTTTCCACATGCCCTATTAGTATTCAGTATCTTCCTCTTAAAGAATTTTCTGCTCCTCACCCTCATCCCCCATCGCCACCCCCAATTATCTAATAACCATATGAAATATCTCCATCTCAGGAAAGGGAGACCAACCTGACAATGCCAGCTGCTATTGCTTGTCTCAGCCACATGGTGCCACTGTTGAAAATTGGACCTGCACAGCTTGGTAACCATGCCAGCCCTTGCTGCTTCAACTGCCAGTCTCAGGCCAAGCAAGCATCCAGATGAGAGCTCTCCCTTCTCACTCCTAGGCTCATCCGCTGTCCCCCAAAGCCTGACACCATGTCATGTGGGCTGGAACCAAAGGAGCTGCTGGCACAGCCACAAGCTGTGCCCAAACTAGCTCTCCCACAAGGTCTTTGTATGCCCCAGTGGTGAGCTGGAGTCAGAGGCTAGATCCTCCCTTTCCACAGGTCACACACTCATTACCTAAGAACTGTATTCACACACATAGGGTTTTAGGGTCCAGACCACCTGTTTTTCAGTTGAGGGGGACAATGAAAAAAAGGAGGAAAGGCTCCTGGCTCTAGCTCCCAAAAGGGTGGAATTGTGGAGTGGCTGCTGCTGGTGCCCTGCCCAGGCCCCCTTCCATGGGCCGTGTACTTATTCTCCAGCTGCAGGGAACACTGTTCCTTCCTCTGGACAATTGTCCTCAGCCAAGTTGCTCTCACCTCAGGAGTGGCTGATGGACATAGGAGATCAAAAGCCCAGGCCCCCCCGCCTCAAGAAGAGACAACTGTCACGGTGTAGCTCATGCTCCAGAACCCACCATGAGGCCAGGCTGAGGCTAGGCTCCAGCCAAGACCATTCCTGCTCAGCCCCTTCCCCTGCCCTGTCCTGCTTCCCTCCCTTCCTCTCTCCTGATAGCTCTTCCTCAATAAATCATATGTATTAATCCCTTCTTACATCACTATAAAGAACTGCCTGAGACTGGATAATTTATAAAGAAAAGAGGTTTAATTGACTCACAGTTCCACAGGGTATACAGGAACATGGCTGGGAAGCCTCAGGAAACTCACAGTCATGGTGGAAGGGGAAGGGGAAGGGGAAGTAAGCATGGCTTACCACGGCAGAGCAGGAGAGAGACAGAGAGAAGGGGGACGTGCCACACGCTTTCAAAAGACCAGATCTCGTGAGAACTCACTCCCTATCTCAACAAGGAGGAAATCTACCCCCATGATCTAATCATCCCCTACCAGGTCCCTCCCCCAACGCTGGACATTACAATCCAACATGAGATTTGTGTAGGGACACAGAGCCAAACTATATTACCATGTGACCCTGAATCCCTCTCTCAGCCTCTGCATCTATGGAACCCAACCCTAAGGTGGCAGCACAGTGGAGAAGCTGAGGTGGTGGAGGAGTTTTGGGGGCAGTGCTAGTGGTCAACTTCAAGGATGGATTCTTGTGTCCCATCACTCACTGGCTGCCTGGCGAGGGGGACTCTGTCACTGTTGGTAGTTAGAGAATCCATGGTCCCTGGCACACTGTAGTGTGTAACTTTCATTATCTTCCACCTAGAGTGAGCCAGGACAAAGTAAACGGAAGGCGGATGTGCTGGCTTGAGCAATAACTCCAGTGTTCGTGAAGTTTGGGGGAAGAGCAACTATAAGGATGGTAGGACTGGTGGTGGTGGCTGAATGCCACGGATGCTCTAAGGAGAGAAAATGACGACCTCAGAGTGATCAATCACCAATTCCAAGTGAACGTGAAAGCTGCAGGGGCTTCTAGGCAGGGTTTAAAGAGATGTTCATCCCCTGGAGCTGGAAGGAGACAGAGCTGAGGACAAGGCTCAGGACCTAATCAGAAGAGCAGCAGAATTTCAGAGAAGGTCAAACCATCAGTCCTGGTGATTATCCTATACCAAAAGTGGGGCCTTTTTAGGGAAGGAGTGGGACTCAGCAACATGCGATGGAGCCATTGGGGTAGATGAACCTGAGAACCTTGAACTCCAGGTTCCCCTGAACTATGTGGGTTCGGAGAAGTGGGCCACAACCACTTGCTAGGGGATGGTGCCCTGCCACCCCCACCACCTGCTTGAAGACTTTGCAGGAGCCTCAAAGGAGGCTTTGCCCCTCAGGGGGACAGGAGATATCCTAAGACGTGCTGGCCCTGCTCAAGATCTGCCCCCACATGCCCTCCTGGCCACCAGAGCTATAACTAGGATCAAATTGAAGTGTGTCCCAACTTAGCAAGTGTGGGCCTGCTAAGGGAAGGGAGGAATACCCACCAAAGAGCTGCATGTCCTGGCCAAGATGCACGGGCAGGAGCCAGGAACAGATTCTAATGCTGCTGGATGGACAACTGGATAAGCAAGAGCCTGTCGCTACGCAGACTCCCCAACAACCCAGGATGTGCCACTCAGCAAGAGCCCCAAGAGCTGTTGGGAGGGCTCTTGGATGTCTGGACAAAGCAATGAGTCTCAGTAAACGAAGATGCCGGAGCTGTCATGGCTGGCTGCAGGAGGGGATCAGAGGCTCGGAGGAGGAGGTGTGCTGGAGTGATCCTCCCATACATGATCCAAGCCCACCCCTGACTGTGGTCCTCAGAAGGCTCCAGATGCACCATTTATCGAAGTGACAGGAATGACCTGATGAAGGAGGCATCAGCGTGGTTGAGATCCGTGGTGGCTGTCATCGTAGCCCAGGGCTGTTGATGGGATGTGCTATTGCAGAACTGGGATCCCTGGTGAAAATTACAGATTCTTGAATACTAGAGCCCTGTGGCAGTGCTTGGCTGTCAGAAACAGGTGGACATAATCCCCCAGTGGGCAGCCAGGTCAGCATGGCACCCAGCAGGTCCAGATGTTCCCAGGGTCAGGGTAGGTGACACCGATAAGGTGTCTCTTCCTCTATGGAATGAAGAAAGAACAGGGACGGAGGAGCAGAAGGTTGAGACCAGCTACTCCTGTGGAAAATCAGAATCCTTTGCCCAGTTTCCAGACCCAGAACCTGAAGGACAGGCTGGTACCCAGGAGGAAGGAAGCTGCAACACCACAGAGATTGTTTACTGCATTGATTCCCCAGTCCTTCCCCGAAAGGGACCTAATGCCCTTTACCCAGGTAACTGTAAAGCAATGAGGGCAGATAGAAATCCTCAGAGCTGTTGGATATGGGGACCACGTTGACGTTGGTACCCAGGAATCCAAAGAGGCTTCATCGTCTCCCTGTTAAAGTAGGGGCACATGCCCGGGCACAGTGGCTCACACCTGTAATCCCAGTACTTTGGGAGGCTGAGGCAGGCAGGTCATGAGGTCAGCAGTTCAAGACCAGCCTGACCAACATGGTGAAAACCCGTCTCTACTAAAAATACACACACACACACACACAAAATTAGCCAGGAGTGGTGGCGCACTACTCAGGAGGCTGAGGCAGGAAAATCACTTGAACCAGGGAGGTGGAGGTTGCAGTGAGCCGAGATTGCACCACTGCACTTCAGCCTGGGTGACAGGGTGAGACTCCATCTCAAAAAAATTAATAAAAATAAATAAAATAAAAAAATAAAATACAAAATAAAGTAGGGGCACATGGAGAATGAGGCCTAAGTAGAATCCCAGCCCCGATCATTTCAGAGTGTGTCCCCTGGGCTCTCAGGTCACTCGGGTCATTTTATCAGTTCTCAAATGTGTCATTGGAATGGGCAGATTTCACGGTTGGAAAAACACTCGCCTGGGCACCTTGATCTGTGGAGTAAACTCTAGGAAACTAGCAAAGGCCAAGTGAAGTCCCTGGCTTCACTTGACCAGCCTGGCCAACATGGTGAAACTCCATCTCTACTAAAAATACAAAAATTAGCCGGGCATGGTGGCGCATACTTGTAATCCCAGCTACCTGGGAAGCTGAGACATGAGAATCGCTTGAACCCACGAGGTGGAGGTTGCAGTGAGCTGAGATCACTCCAGCCTGGGCAACAGAGAGACTCTGGGGAAAAAAATAAAAAAATCATAGTGGAAGAAATCAAAGCAGGGTCCCCAACCCCCCATGACCAAGACTGATCTAGCCACTGCCACTACCGAAGGTCAGATCTGCCAGCAACAGGGACCAACAGGAAGTGCTCGGTGTAGTACCATCCTCTGATGCTGCAATGGGATTGGATGAGTTCACCCTTGGGATGGGACAGGTGGAACTAGCTGGGGTGCCATCTTGCATGGGCCACCACTGCGGGTGGAGGAAAGGCCTGCTATCCTTCGGGATGCAGTGTATACCTTCATCCAATAGCCGTGATTTGTGCAGTGTCCCCAACAGGTGGAATACCTGGTCAGGGAGCCCAAGGGCAGAAGCAGGAGTGGCCCCTCGCCATCACTGCTTTTGGTCCACTTGGCCTGTGTGTCCCCACCATGGGTTCCAGGGCTCTAGAGGTCTGGGCACATTGGTGAGTTGTTTGAGCCTGTGTTTTTCCACGTACTAAACGGAAGTTAAAACGTCTTGCTGTGGGGATTAAATGAGACCATACTTGTCAAGTTCATGCCCTGTGCCACTAAGACACAAGGCAAGTAGCCTTGAAATGGCAATGCAGTCATCACTGTCATCGGCATCATTATTTTGGAATGCGGTCAGGGTCAAGAATGCCTTGACCCTTGAGCAGGGGGATTTCCCAAGTTTGAGCCCATTTCTGGCACCTTCTTCACGAGAACATCAGAAAGTACTTCCGCACTTCCGCCTTGACTTCCTCGTGCTGCAGGTAAAACCTGTTTTTATTCTCAAGGAAGAGATGATCTCATTCTTTCTCCAGAAAGCCCCTCATGAGGTCTGAAGCACATTTTTAGGTTCCCCCACCCTGGGGACATTCTCCTCGACCCACCTCTGAGAAGCCAGGAGACCCCAAAGCGACATCCCTTTTCCCAGCTTGGGGAGGCTTTTTCTGCCCTGGCCTCCATTTAATATCAGCAAAAGATTTCACTAGCGCTGCCAAGAACTGATACTCAGAAATAAGTATGTAAATCCTTTGTAAATGTATGCTAATTACTTATTTTTAATTATAATGTAAATAAGTAATTACTGAATAATTTTAAAGTATTTACATGGGGGTGTGTGATTTAGACACTAACTTGTTATAAGATATAAAAACTATAAATTATACAGTAATTATAGCCCAATTTACATGCTAAGGCCAAACACAATTACGTAGCAAGAAAAATATAAACAATCAGGTAATTCGGTGGTAGTTACAGTGTAATAAACAAGCTGTTTTCTTCTCCCTGCCGACAAAGTGTGTCTGTGCATTTAGCCCAGGCTCAGGGAGGCCAAGGGAAGGGTACACTCAGGAAGTTGAAACCACTTTTAAGAAAAAGAACTTAATCACAGAATAAGAAAAAAGTACAATCAAGCTCTTGAGTCTTGGCTGGGCGTAGTGGCTCCCACCTGTAACCCCAACACTTTGGGAGGCTGAGGTAGGAGGATCGCTTGAGCCCAGGAGTTCAAGACCAGCCTGGGCAACAAAATGAGACCCCATCTTTACAAAAAAATAAAATTAAAAACAACATTTAAAAAAAAAAAAACAAGGTCCTGCCTCACCCACAGTTACCCCTCCCCAACCCCCACCGTACTCCAACTCGGGCAACAGAATCCCTCAAACTCTTCCCTTCAGGCCTTCACACCACTGTGCCCTCAGCCTTAACCCTCCTCCTGTACTTTCTTGCCTAGTTAACACCATCCCACCCTTCAAGTCTTATCTTCAATGACTCTTCCTCCAGGAAGGCTTCCCTGACCACTCCCCACTTCTGAGATTTGGCCAGGGGCCCCTCCTGGGCTCCCACAGCCTCGAGGGCCTTCCCATCACTGCTAACTTCTGTTTTGAGTTGACCTGTTTGACAATACAGTCTGCCTCCCCTACCAGACTGGGAGCCCCAGGAGGACAGGGCCCAGGCCGGCTTTGTCTGTTGCTAGGTTCCAAGTTAGAGGCACTTGGGCTTGAGAACGGGGAATCAGTGAGACCTGGATTCAAGTCTGGTTCAGACACTTCCCGCCATCCTCCCAGAGTTATCTGAGAGGCCTGGGCCTCACCCTAGGGGGGGAAGTCACAGGTGTGTCAGGAGGCCCGGGTTCTCAGTCCTTGGCTGAAACAGGCCTCCGAAGGGGGTATTATTCTCCCCACTTTCCAGACAAAGCAACTGAGGCCCAGAGAGGCCAAGTAATTTTATGGGGTCACACAGCTGGGCTGTGAAATCAGGCCTCCTCCAGGTTCAAACCTGAAGCTCATATGCCCTCTCCTCCTCCTACCCCAGGCTTAGGGGACCTCGACTCCCTGGGATGTCATCAGGTCTCAAAGGAGGGTGGAGGGACCCGACAGACCCCGTACAGGAAGAGTGACACTGCCAAGACACCTTCCATCACCCTGCACCTCCTGAAAAGTGGGGGGGTAACAGAACTATTGCCCTGGGAGCCCCTAGGATCGCGTCTTTTGAACCTCTCGACTGAGACCTCGGGGTCAGAATCTCCTGGAGCAATGATCAAATGAAGACTCCTAAACCTCTGGACCAGCAGCCAACTCTGGAGGGGCACCCAGAATATTCATCTGGGCCCATCGATGCCCACTGGAGTCTCAGAGCTGCTTGCAGGAGGGGAGGGCGTGGGCTAGCTGTGTGGCCTTGGGCCAGTCCCTTCCCGCTCTGACCCTGCGCCTCACCTGTGAAAGGGGCTTCTATACATTGCTGGCTGATCACGTCAAAGAAATGACGCCTCCCACAGAGCTGGGCGGAGCCACAGGAGGTGCTCGTCGGACCAACGCACCCTCCAGTCACCGCCACACTTTCACAGAGCACCTACTATGTGCCAGGCAAGCCGTCTTGCCTACCACCCCCTCCCATGGCCTCGTCCCCATGAGGCAGGTGCTCTGAGGTCCAGGGTGCTAGGACGGCTGGGAGGACAGCTCCCCTGTTCAATGTCCGGCCAGCAATCGAAAGAGAAGCCCTGTGTCCTCACCCCTGGGAGGCCCCGCTGAGAGCATCCAGGCCCCACTCCAGCCACCCTTCCTCCATACACACCACCCCCACCACCAGCAGTTGTCACACGATTTAGAGCCGGGGAGATGGGGGAATCCATATATAGATTCAGGACTTTTTCTCCTGCCCCTGAAGCGTTGCTGTTCATTAAGCATGGTCATTAGTGAGGATTTAAGGGAGCCCGACTGGGACTCAGGGGATGGAGGGCCCTGCTGACCGGGCTCGGGCCACTGGTTCTACAGGAGAGGAGGGGTCGCCTCAGTCATCCCACTGCCTCCGAGCCAGTGTGCCGAGCACTCAGAAGGTCATGCGGGAGGCCTTTCTTCTCTAACAATCACGAGCATGACAAGCCTGCTACTGTTTGTAGGTGATGATAACTCAACGAGTCCAGGACAGCGCCTGCTCCAATCCTCACGGGAAGGCAGGCATAGAGAGACGGCAGTTTGAGAAGGGCCACACGGCCCGAGCAGGTGGACGTGAATCCAGGCTCTCTGACTCTGGGTCTTGCTTCTAACCACCCCGTTCATGCCTCCCACAGCCCAAATGTGGAAGGACTCCGCTAGCTCTGGCCAACTCAGCCTGGCATGGTTGGGGCCAGGGCCAGCACCGGGCAGGCGGAGGCCTCGGCCCCAGCCAAAGCCGCAGAAATGGAAATTGCCATCGTTGCAGCGCTACGACCCCTCGCGCAGCTACTTCACAGCCCAGGAAATTCCCCAGTCCCCTGGGTAATATTTGTTTTATGGCCATTGCCGGGTGCTATTCATTTTATGACACTTTTGCCTGTGATTTTTGTTGTGGGCGCATAAGCAATGTGGCCAATTCCATTTTACGTGCCCCGGCGTTTCAGATTCATCGCCAGCCGGCGTGGCGCTGAGTGGTTACACGGTAAAGTGTTTGGCTAATAAAATGCATAAAGCAGAGATAGGAAAATCAATGCCTTTGTTAATAACACTTCGACATCGTTCACGCAGTCTGCCAGGCAGGGCTGCCCGCCGGAGCTGGCACCAGAGGAGCCTCGTAGGATGTCTGCTGCTGGGACCAGGCGCCAGCTGGCCCTGGAGCCTATGCCCTTTGTCCTACTGGAGTGGGTGCTAGGCAGAGAACCCCAGGCAGAACCTCTCCAGGGTGCTGATCTCCTCCCGGTGCCAGAGTTGCATGCAGAGGGTTGGAAGAGAGGGATCATCTTGAGCAAGTCACTGTACTACCCTGGCCCTCAGTTTCCTCATCTATAAAGTGGAGATATTTATAGTCCCTCCCTCCAAGGACTTCTGTGAGGATGCGAGGAGAGAGCCCATGTAATCCACACGGCCCCGTGCATGTGGCGTATTCAGGCTGGGTAACCCAGCACCACTCTCTCTCCTCCCCAGGTTACCCAGGCCACTCAGGGCTGCCCATGATCCCCAGTCCCCGGGGATGAGAAAGACCTTTCTGGAAGCATGCGTTCGAAGGCACAGGCGCCACCTCTCCTCAGACCCCAGGGATGGCTGTCTTTCCTTGTCCATTGTGTTCTTGACCAAACCTTTACCTCGACTCCCATAATCCTTCAGCTTCCCCCGGCCTGGCACAGCCTGGGTCCACATCACTCCCCTGCTCAAAACCCTCCGGCAGTTCCCCTCCCCTCCAGGGCAGGCATAGCCCCGTGTCTTGGTCACCTCCCTCCAGCCGTACCCACTATACTTCTGGGTATCAACCCTGTTCCTGCCAAATACATCATTTCCTGCCTCCGGCCTTTGTCCCTACGGGGCTCTCCTCTGGGCACACGCTTCTCTCCACCGCCACCCCCTCCCGCACGTCAAAGCTTACACAGACCATGCGTTACTGCCTCCAGGAAGTTCCCCCTGATTCCTCCCGGCTCCTAGGAAGCTCCGGGACTCTCTAGCTGTCCCTCCCCTGCTCTCTGCCATTTGTGAGGCCATTTGATTCTAGCCACAGGAGTTCTTGTTCTTTGATGGTTCTGTTGAATGTCCACATTTGGAGCTGGGCTTGTCCGCCCCAAGCCAGACACCTGCAGCATCATGCTCCACCCTTGGCCAACCCATGAGGCCATGAGGCCCATTTCACAGATGACATCACAGAGAGGTGACGGCCAGGCCCCGGGTGAAACAGCAAGCGAATGGCAGAGCCCAAGTCCTGGTGCAGGGGTCCCCGCCTTGGGCATTATTATCACTGAATCCCCTCAGGAGCCCTGGAAGGATGAAGACTTTGGAGGACATCACATCCTTCTCAAATGCTCCCCATCCCCGGCTCTGGGCCTTGGACGTGTGACTTCACCTCTCTGAGCCTCAATTTCCTCATCTCCAAAATAGGAGTGATTTTTTTTTTTTTTTTTTTTTTTTTTTCTGAGACAGAGTCTTGTTCTGTCACCCAGGCTAGAGTGCAATGGCAGGATCTCAGCTCACTGCAACCTCTGCCTCCCAGTTGCAAGTGATTCTCCTGCCTCAGCATCCTGAGTAGCTGGGATTACAGGCGCCCACCACCAGGCCCAGCTAATTGTTGTATTTTTAGTAGAGATGGGGTTTCACCGTGTTAGTAAGGCTGGTCTTGAACTCCTGATCTCAAATGATCCATCCGCCTCAGCCTCCCAAAGTGCTGGGATTATAGGCGAGAGCCACCGCGCCCCGCCGGGAGTGATAATATTATAATAGACCTTCCTCCCTCGGGTGTTGAGGTGATTGGATGAAATACCCACATAAAGCCAGACGTCTCTCCTGGCAATGTCGGGGGGCCTGGGACACACTGGGAGGAAAGAGAGCAGGGCCAGAGAAGGACCTTGTAGGCCAGGACACAAAGACAGGAAGAATCAGCACTGTTTGTGCCCAATCCTGGTGCTTGCCAGACATAATGTGAGGTCCTTCACCTCCCCCAGGCCTCATTTCTGCCTCTGTAAAATGGGTACAGTACTGCTCACCTCCCCAGGCTGTGGAGGCAGCAGAGGGATTAAAGGAAATAATCTATGCAGATCTCAGGACCCGCCAGCACTTAGTGGACTTTGAAGGTCTTGAGTGCCAGATTTAGGCGCTTTGAAGGGGGACATTCGGGGCATGGGAGGAGCCTGGGTCCTGTGGGGGCAGCACCCGAAATCTGCGCCTTTCCTGTCTCTCCAACACCCCAAGAGCTGTCAGGGTTGGGGAGCCCCCATATCCCCAGGAGCCAGCCTGTCTCCCCCCACACCCCTTACTGCCGCCAGCCCTAGCCCCAGCGCCCTTCCCCCCTCGCCTTCCTCCCCCACCCGGGAGCACAAACCAAGAGTTTAATCCCCAGCGCCTCCCAGCACACCCAGGCCTGACGCACGGCTGGGCAAATATTGGACTTTATTAATTTAATTTAATTAGACTTTATTAACCTTTATTAAAAATAAACCCTCATTAAAATTCTCATTCCCGTCTCTGGCAAAGGCAAAGGCGGGGCACGGCCTCCTCTCCAGGCTCGTTAAATGTCACCCAAAGAGACACAGTGGCCTCCAGAGCCAGAGTCCGGGACACGGAGCCGAAGCTGGAGATGAAGGGGCCGGGTGGGGTGAGGTGTGTGCGTGTTCAGAGGTGTTGGCGGCGGAAATCCAGGCCCCAGGGGGCCCACGGAATCCAGTCACCAGCAGGGGGGCAGATTGAGGCAGACTCCGGAGTTCCAGGCCTCATGCTGTGCCCAGCAGGACCACCGAGCAGACTGGGAGGAGGAAAACGTTTGTTTTCATCACATGCAGGGTTTTGCCGGGATCCTAAAAGCAGGGTTTGCTCCTATTAGAAAAATTAGAGGCCGGGCGCGGTGGCTCAAGCCTGTAATCCCAGCACTTTGGGAGGCCGAGACGGGCGGATCACGAGGTCAGGAGATCGAGACCATCCTGGCTAACACAGTGAAACCCCGTCTCTACTAAAAATACAAAAACTTAGCCGGGCGAGGTGGCAGGCGCCTGTAGTCCCAGCTACTCGGGAGGCTGAGGCAGGAGAATGGCGGGAACCCGGGAGGCGGAGCTTGCAGTGAGCTGAGATCCGGCCACTGCACTCCAGCCTGGGTGACAGAGCGAGACTCCGTCTCAAAAAAAAAAAGAAAAAGAAAAATTAGAAAATAGAGAAAAGCACCAAAGAACATAAAACTCTTTATGATGCCAAATAGATTCTTGAAGCTTAGAGCTGGGGAAAGCATATTTATCATCCAATCTGAAACATTCTTTTTTTAAATTTTTTTTAGACAGGGTCTCACTCTGTCATCCAGGCTGGAGTACAGTGGCATGATCATAGCTCACTCCAAAGTCCACTGAGTGCTGGCCCATCCTGAAACTGCAGGATTTCCTTTAATCCCTCTTCTGCCTCTCAACCTCCCAGGCTCAAGCAATCCTCCCACCTCAGCCTCCCGAGTAGCTGGGACCACAGATGCTTGCCACTATGCCCAGCTAATTTTTTAACATTTTTTGTAGAGATGGGGTTTCACCATGTTGCCTAGGCTGGTCTTGAACTCCTGGGCTCAACCCCCCACCTCAGCCTCCCAAAGTGCTGGGATCACAGGCGTGAGCCACCGCGCCCAGCCTCAACCTGAAGCATTTTCAAGACTGAAAGTGCTACCTATAACCATGCGTTCAGTCACAGACAGGCCCAGCGAATGGGGACACCTCCTCGCTGCTCAGAGCAACACTGGTGAGCTGGGGACAGTCTCCTTCCAGTGGAAACTGAAACCCATTTCAACATACAAGGGAGTTAGCCCTTTCAGGAACCACTGGGGTCCCCACCCCCCAAGTCCCCCGTCTAGACCTGGTACCTGGGCTGTATTTTTGTTTGTTTGTTTGTTTGTTTGGGCTAATTCAGAGCTGGCAGCCACCAGGCACCTACGATGTGCTGGCCCTGCCCTGAGTTCTGTGTGGATTATTTCACTTCATCCCCCTAAGTCTCTTGGGGATGTGCCCATTTCACAGAGGAGGAAGCTGAGGCCCAGCAGGCAAGGGGCTAAGAGGCAGAGCCAGGAGAGAAACCTGAAGCCCTTTCTCTCGTCCACCTCCCGGAGCTCGTCCTTGCCGAAGCCCAGGAAAATGGGTCCATAACCTGAGGAAAGGCAGACTCCAGAGGGGCAGGCCAGCCAGCCCCAGGTAAGCTCAAGGGCTGCCGCCGGGCGCAGGGCTCAGATTTACCCCAGGAGCCTCTTGGGCAGAGTCTGGGAGGAGAGGGAGGCGGCACTGGACCAGCAGGTGGAAGTGGCAGGTGTGATTCTCCCCGATCCTGGAGGGACCGGGTCACAGGTACTGCTGCGCAGGCCGGCACTGGGGGCCTCCATTCGGGACGGTGGCCAGGCCACCTTTGGGGCAGCACCTCCCCGACAGAGCAGGCTTACGGAAAGGCGAAAAGCTCCTGGGCCACTCCAGTTCAAGTATCTCCAAAGGATGCTTGTTGACGGCTCATGTGCTCAAAAAAACTACTCGACACCCGGCAGGGAAGGCAGCGGAGCCCAAGCCAGTGGCAGCAAGACTAACACTGGGCAGAGAGGGGCCTGGACACAGACGCTGGCACACCACTTAGCAGTTTGGTGACTTCACACAAGTTCACTCTCTCATTCAGCACGTGTTCTAAGAGGGCCTGGCATGGGGGCACGAGGGCAAACATCACAGCCCGGGCCCCTGGGACCTTGCAGGCCAGTGAGGGAGACAAAACCCAGCAGTGACACCCAACAGCCGGTCATTGCGAATGGGAGAAGTGACATGAGGAGAAAGGAGAGAAAAGCACAGGATCCCTAGCGAGGTGACATTGGAACCCATTCTTGAAGGCTGGAGGGAGCCAGAGGGACCCATAGGAGGACTGAGCAAGCTGCGAGAGGGCCTGCAGAGGGGTTCAGGTTTTAACCTCAGCATCCCACATCCCAGGAAGAGCAGTAGGTGGGGGTTATGGGCTGGCGGCTGTAAGGAGGGCAGGCAGTGCAGAGAGCAAGAAGGGGGAAGGAGCCGCTTAGAAGTGGGGAGCTGCCGGGCTTGGGCAGGCGTAGGCAGAAGGGATTCGCGGCCAGGCACAGTGGTTCATGCCTGCAACTCCAGAACTACAGGAGGCTGAAGCGGGCGATAACTTGAGCCCAGGAGTCTGAGACCAGCCTGGGCAACATAGGGTGACTCCGACTCTACAAAAAATTAGCCGGGTGTAGTGGTGCACCTGTGGTCCCAGGTACTCAGGGGGCTGACATGGGAGGATTGCTTGAGCCCAGGAGGTCAAGGCTGCAGTGAGCCATGATCATTCTACTGCACTCCAGCCTGGGTGACAGAGCAAGACCCCATCTCAAAAAAAGTAAAAAGAGGCTGGGGTCAGTGGCTCACGCCTGTAATCCCAGCAGTTTGGGAGGCCAAGGTGGGTGGATTACCTGAGGTCAGGAGTTCAAGACCAGCCAGGCCAACATGGTGAAACCCCGTCTCTACCAAAAATACAAAAAAATTAGCTGGGCATGGTGGCTCCTGCCTGTAATCCCAGTTACTCAAGAGGCTGAGGCAGGAGAATCACCTGAAACCAGGAGGTGGAGGTTGCAGTGAGCCGAGATTGCTTGCACCACTGCACTCCAGCCTGGGTGACAGGGCAAGACTCTGTCTCAAAAAAAAAAAAAAGGGAGAGAAATTTGCAGTTGACACCCGTAATAGAAGCGCATTCAAGAGGATCCACCGGACAATCTGCCCGTTCACTCATTCATTCACCCCTTCACTCATTCATTCAGCAAGGTCGTTGCCGGGTCCTAAGGCAGAACTCTCCGAAGACCCACGGGCTCCCTGCCTCAAGGAACTTGCAGCCCCGGGTGGGAAGCAGCTGACAAAGGAAGAAATCAACATGATAAACATGGCTGCACTTGATCAGACAAGCCCCAGGAAGGGAAATCCATGGAACGATGCAGCAGGGAGCGGCGAAGAGCCGGGATTCCTCCCACGGCAGGAGGGAGCCCGGGGCCTCTCGGAGGGAGAGTTAAACCAAGACCTGGAGTTCTAGAAACGTTCTGCCGTGATAAAGACCTGAAGCGGATGCTGGAGGCGCCACCCAGGCTCCTACTCAGGACCCAGGCTCCTACTCAGGACCCAGGCTGTCCTTGCTGTCATCCTGTCAAAAAGCTAGGCCCCCAACCCGTAGTCAGTCCTCCTAGTTACAAACAGCCATGTTTAAAGATCTTGTTAACAGAGAGAAACAAGGAGCTGGAGGATGAACACGTGGGTTGTATATGGGGTTGGGGTCGGATTCCACAAATCCCTGGCAGAGAAGAGGGTGCCCCAGGGGAAAGGGGCCACCGTCCAGGCAACCTCCAGGGTGGGGTGAGGGTGCTTTGCTGGCCAACAGCAGGCTGATTGGTTCTCAGCACAGAGCATCTTCCTGCATCCTCCAGCACTGGGAGCCTCCATCTTCCAGACAAGAGCCCCCAGGGCACCCAGAACTGTCTCCATGACTCCAGACAGAGTAGGGACACGCTCCTCTCCACCATCTTAGACAAAGCCTCTTTGGGGCCACATACCCAGCCTGTTCCCAGAGAATGCCAGGACCCCTGCAGCCCCCAGGTGCAGCCAGCCTGGCCAGGCCAGGATGGATGGAGGCAGCGGCCCCCTCTCCCCAGGGGCCCCCCTCGCCCCGGCACCTCCCCCTCCCCTGGTGCCCTTTCTCCCTGACTCAGGGCCTCAAGGGCCCATCTGCTGCTGTCTCCCATGAATTTTCTCTCTCCCTGTCTCCAGACTTCCCTCCGCTTCTCCATGGCCATCCACAGATCGCAGCTTCCGTGCACCCACCAGCAGGGACTGTCTGGCCTTCAGGCCCTGGTCCAAGTGCCCAAGAGACCAGCAGATTGACCTAGGTGGGATGAGATGCCCAGCCCTGGTCTAATCAGCTCAGACCAGGGGTTGAGTCCCATGGAACACACCTGGGTGGCTTGATCCCCCTGGGAAACAGGGATGGTTTTCTGAGGGCTCAGGGGGCATCTTGAGCATGGCCCCTACGGCCACAATTCCCTAAGTGTGTTTCTAAGGTTCAACAATGAACGCCCTGCCTGAAAAGGAGCGAACGCCCCATCCCTGGAGAAGCGCCCGAGCTGTAGAACGGCCTAGGTGGAATTGGGTCTGAGCAGCTCTCCCCTGGGGACACCAGGGAAAGGAGCCGTGGCAGCAGAGGGAGCAGTACTCACTGTTGACTCCGGGAGACCCTCTCCGCGCACCAGCAGGGTGGCATCTCCTGCCCAGCTTCCTGAAACCTGGGGCCCCCTAGAAAGCCAGGTCTTAAGACACAGCGTGGAGAGGCCGAGCTAGGCCACTCGCATCTGGGCAGGAGCACCACCCTGCACCCTGCAGGCCCAGGTACAAACCCGGAGCCACAAACAGAGACCCTGTCTTTCGCAGGTGACCAAATGCAGGCCTCCAAGCCACATGTATGTGCCTGAGTGTGTGGCACAGGCCAGCCCAGGAGCACAGCCAGGCACACACACGGACAGTGCCCTGGGGTAGCTGCTGCCGCCGGCCCTCCATTCCTGGGGCCAGCAGCGCTCTTCTCTCTGGAGAGAATTTCCCTGTTCTCAAGGTAGAAAGGCTCCTTCCTTCTCCAGCGCCAGCAGGAGCAGATGCGACAGATGGGGGATGTGGCCGGACAAGCATAGACCGTGCCATCTTTGGGAGGGATCACCCCTCTGGGCCTGTTCCCTCCTCTGCCCCTGGTAACACCAGCTCTCAGAGCTGAAAGCAGGATGGGGGCCAGGGCATGCCTTGGGGTGGGGGTCCCACTTCCCCCTTCCCTTGCTGGGGAGCAGCACCAGCCACCCCAGGGAAGGCTGCTGGGCCAGGCCAAGGGCTGGGGTCAGAGTGCCCCAGGCCAGGAGCCCCCCCTGAAGAACCCAGCTTTCTGAAGCCTGGGCTCCAGAATCTTCCCACGTCGCTGGTTGCAACATAAAATAGGTCATTGGCATAATCCTGGCCAAATTGGCCTCTTGCAGATCAGCCAGGCCGCGCTCCCCGGGCCTAATTATCCCATATTTGGTCAATAAGCCATTAACACAGCGCCATGGATGTTAATAACCGTTTCATGAAAAAGTCAGCGTAATTTATGAGATCAACACTGGTTAACAAAATTAATAAATATTTCATTCGGCGAGATTTATCCCGGTGTGCTCCCGGCAGGTGGACCAAGGGCCCTTGGGCAGCCCTGGGGAGCCGGCAGTTGGGAGAGAGGAAGGCCTGACTCTGTCTTGGGCCAATAAACATTTACCTCAAATCCTATCGCCATAAATCCATGGGCTGGACGAGGGAGTCCAGTAAAACCTGACTTAACATTATGTTCGGGCCATTAACAATATTTATATAGATGTCACTTCAGGGAGGGTTAGAGTCGCCAGGCAGGGCCCAGCAGCCGTGACGGGAGCAAGCTGGGATCCTGTAGGAAGATGCGTGCCCAGGGAGGCCCGGGGCATCAGGAAGAGGCCCAGTGTGACTCTCAGACCACTTGGGGTTGGCGGTTCCCAGTTATGTGACCCAGGACGAGCTTCTCCACTGCCCAGAGCCACAGTTTCCTCATCTGTAAACTGGGAATATTAAAAATAACCATCCAGGCTGGGTGTGGTGGCTCACACCTGTAATTCTAGCACTTTGGGAGGCCAAGGCAGGAGGATCACTTGAGGTCCGTAGTTCGAGACCAGCCTGGACAACATGGTGAAGCCCGGTCTCTACTAAAAATACAAAAATTAGCCAGGCGTGGTGGCACACGCCTGTAATCCCACCTACTCGGGAGGCTGAGGCAGGAGAATCGCTTGAACCCAGGAAGTGCAGATTGCAGTGAGCTGAGATAGCACCATTGCACTCCAGCCTGGGTGACAGAGCAAGACTCTGTCTCAAAAAAAAAATAAAAAGTCCGGGCGCAGTGGCTCACGCCTGTAATCCCAGCACTTTGGGAGGCCAAGGCGGGAGGATCACGAGGTCAGAAGATCGAGACCACCCTGGCTAACACGGTGAAACCCCGTCTCTACTAAAAATACAAAAAATTAGCCGGGTGTGCTGGCGGGCGCCAGTAGTCCCAGCTACCGGGGAGGCTGTGGTAGGAGAATGGCGTGAACCCAGGAGGCGGAGCTTGCAGTGAGCCGAGATTGCGCCTCTGCACTCCAGTCTGGGTGACAGAGCGAGACTCCGTCCCCCCTCCCCAAAAAAAAAATAAAAATAAAAATAAAAATAAATAACCATCCAGTGGGCTGCTGGGCAGATTAAGTCTCATGACACAAAGTAATCCCCGGGCACCAAGGGAGGACTCAGTCCATGGAAACGGCTGTGAGAACTGTTATCCACAGAGGGAGCCAGGGGATACAGCCCTCTGCCCAGACGAGAATCCTGGGGAGTGCACTCTGCCTCCTCCATTGACAGCCTGTCGTCCCCTGGGTGGTGTGCACACCACACGTGACCTACCATCCCACAACAGTCCCGCAGGGTGAACACTCCTGAGAGCCCCATTTTCCAAAAGTGGAAGCCAGGGCTCAGAAAGATGACGTGACTTGCCCAGGGACAGCCAGAAGGAAGTGGTGGAGCTGGACTTGAACCCAGGTCTGTGACTCCAATCCTCCCCCTTCTACCGCTCTGTCCCCCAGCCTGGGAGAGCCCTGGCTGGGGTTGGGTCCCTGCTGGGCTGGCCTCTGTTCCTGTCTGCCTCCTGGCAGCCACCTGGAGCCCTGGGCAAATGGACCTGTGCCCTGGGGAACGCCAGAGCCTGTTGTGGTTAAAGAAGTTTCCAGAATAACTAATCTGTTTTCCGTGGGGAACTTTCTACCAGGCATTGATTTTCACTCTCCCTGCCTGGGGTGGATTTGATTTGTGAGGAGAAGCTCTTCCAAGAGGCAGAAGCAATTGTGTGAGATAAAAGTGCCTAGTATGACAGTCTCATCCACTGCTGAGGCCCAGGCTTCGGCTGCGGGGTGGGCGAGCGGGCAGTGGGATGGGCAGAGGGGAGAGGGAAGGGGATGCGGGGGCCTCTGTGTCCCGCCCCTTTGTGACCTTGGCACAGAGTCACCCCTCCAAGCATGTGGCTTTCAGGCAGCAGCACCACCTAGAACACCAAAGACCAGGCTTCTGCTGCTCCCCCTAGAGGCAGGTGGGCTGGTGAAGTTGCTCCCTTACCTGCAAGGCTTCATTAAGCCACACACTTAGCGTGAGGCCCAGAGAAGTGAGATGCCCTGGGAGGAGGCTGCACCCTCTCATTCTTAAGCATCCTGACCCCCATTCATTTCTCTTCACTGTGCCCCTGCCCTGACCTCACATTATCCTTTTAACAAACCTGGGAAGAAGGCCCAGGGCCTGGCTCATAGAGAATGCTCAATAAATGTTGGTGAAGGTATCATAATCCCCATTTTACAGACAAAGAAACTGAGACTCCTAAGGGTTGAATGACTGCTTTGAAACAGGCAGAGCCAGAACTCAAATCCAGATCTATCCCCCTCTCCTTTATCACAGAGCTGATGGATGCTGGGATCAGTCAGGGGCTAAAAGGGAAAACGGGACTACCAAGGGTCTCATACTCACCTGGGCCCTGAACTTGGGGTGGTGGATGCAGATGAAAGAAATCATGAAGACCTTGTCTCCTTGCTTTTACAGAATCATTCATTCCTTCATTTAGGTATTCAACAACTTCATTCAATAGACACATCTGGCTGGGTGAGGTGGCTCACGCCTATAATCCCAGCACTTTGGGAGGCCGAGGTGGGCACATCACCTGAGGTCAGAAGTTTGACACCAGCCGGACCAACATGGTAAAACTTCATCTCATTAAAAAAAAAACACCACCACCAACAACAACAAAAAATAACTTACCTGGGCATGGCAGCGGGCACCTGTAGCCCCAGATCCTTGGGAGCCTGAGGCATAAGAAACGCTGGAACCGGAGGGGCAGAGGTTGCAGTGAGCCAAGATCACATCATTGCACTCCAGCCTAGATGACAGAGTGAGACACTATCTCAAAAAAAAAAAAAAAAAAAAAGCAAATCTTTATGATGTCCCTGCTGTGTGCCAGGAACTCCTTCAGGCACTGGGGACACTATGGTGAACAAAGCTGACATTCTCGTGGAAGAGACAGACTTTAAACAGAACAGATAAAAATGTGGCACGTGCCAGATGGTGACGCAGTGGAGATGGGGAGGGAGTTGTAGGGTGGGGTGTTTAACAGGGAGTTGGGCAGGAGTGTGAGAGCTTGGGGGCAGCTCTGGGCAGAGGTAAGCACAAAGATGTAAGCACAAAGATGAGGTGGCCAGTGTGGTCTCGGAGGGGAGAGGGAGGTCAGAAGAGGGACCGGAGATGCAGAGGACATCGCAGGGTGTGACACAGGGGCAGAACCTGGCTCGGGCCTTGGAGGGGAACCCCCGGCAGCTGGGTGCAGAATGGTGAATGGGTGGAGGCCACTTGGGGAGATGAACTTGGGAAGCTTTTGCGACAATCCCAGCTTGATCCAGGGTGGATCAAGAGGGAGGAGGTGAGAAGAGGTTTATTTCGGATGTGGAGTTTGAGAACAGTGGAGCACAGGATGAAGGCCCAGGCCCTCCGGCCCGAGGGCTAAGCACCTACTTAGCACCAGGTCTGAGGACACCAGGAGCAAGTGGTGGGACCACTGTCCCTCTCTGGGCCCAGGCTTACGCTGTTCTGCTGCACAGCAAGGGAGTTGGAGAAAACATGAGCAAGGACTATGTTTTGAGCACTTGCTGATGAGGGGGGCTCTGACTGCTTCATCTCACAGCCTCGCCTCCCCATCCTGAGGGGTGGAGAGGAACCCCATCCCGGATCCTCAGGGGAGAAAGTGCAGAGCACAAGAGACAGGCCCCACCCGAGGCCACACAGCAGAAGGTGGTAGAGTCAGGATGGAAACAGGGCTTGGGGGCTCCAGGGGCTGCCACACACCCTGTGCTGGGCCACCCCGGGAGGTGTAGACAGGTAGGACTCTGCTCCAGGCCCCAGACAGCACAGGGCTGACTGCAGGGCCCTTCTGTCTGTCCCTCCTGACCTGGAATCACAGCCCAGTGACTCTGAGCAGGTGAGGTCACCCCTCTGCCCTCTAGGGTGCCCCTGGGCTGGTGAATACCCATCAGGATGGGGCTTGGAACGGTCACCGAATGGGGGCCCTCCCTGCCCTCAGCCCGGCTCTGCACAGGCCTGGGTGGTCCCTGAGCACCCCCTCCCGGGCTTGGCACCCCATGGTGCAGCGAGGGGGCCACCTTTCAGGGGGTGCAGTCCTGAGGGGAAGCCTTGGTCCACTTCTCTCCTGCTGTGTGGCTTTGGGCCAGTGACTGTCCCCCTCTGAGCCTCAGTTTCCTCTCTGTAAGATGGGCTTTTAACTGTTCAACCGTTCATTGAGTAAGTGCCTGCCATGGGTAGTTTGAGAAGCTTTCAACACAGCGACCAGCAGAACAGACAAGGCTCCCAACCCTCCCCGAGCAGACCTTCTAAGCAGGGGAGAGAGACGCCACACGAACATAGGAGGTGTCAGACAAGCCATGCGGGGACAGGAGGGACAAGAGAGCAGGATGTGGGGGCAGCTACAGGATTGAACAAGGTGCCCAGACAGGCCTCCTCTGAGAGGTTAGACTCCTGCAAAGACTTGAAGCGATGAGGGAAGGAGCCACGTGACTACCTGGAGAAGAGTGTTCCAGACAGAGGACAAACCCATGCAAAGGCCCTGAGACCAGACATGCCCCAGCAGGGGTTCAAGGAGCAGGAAGAGGACCCATGTGCCTGGAGGGGCTAGCCAGGGAGAGATGGGAAGTGAGCAGGATATCCCGGACTTTGGGCCTGTAGTGAAATGGGAAGAAGTGAGGAATCTGTGAATGAATGCACGTCAGGCGTTACATAGCCTGTACATAGTAAGTGCTTAATTAATAGGAGTTATGATCACTGCTACTTATAATTAGATGATTTCTGACCTGTTTTCAGGGAGTGCGAGGGGTGCCTTAGTGTCTCCCCCTAAGGGCAGGAGCTGGATTTGAGCAACCCAGACTATCCCCCATTGGAATGGAGGTCTGCTGCCCTATCTCAGCCTCTCCAGAATTTTCCAGGGCCACCCAGGGCCTTCGGAAGTTTGGGGAGTGACGAGGCGGGGCCACTGTCACAATGGCATTAAATCAGACCACCAGCTCCGGAAGAAATCACACCAAGAAGTTGTTAATACCTTTATTATGGGCTGAAATGTATTCACGATATTAAAAGACATCCCATTTCTGCCCCCTGTGTCACATCTGAGATGTAGCGTAGATAAATGATATATCACCGCACGAGATCTCCCGAAACCATTAGTAACCATGACATTTTGACGTCAGATTTTAAAAAATTCCTAAGTAATCTTTTTGATTTATGAAATGCTGTCTGGGTTCATCGAGAGAGATCTCAGATTTATCACCGCCTGGTTAGAATTATTAATGATTTTCAATTTGTAAATCTGAAGTCGAGAAAGTCTGTGGGCTCAGGGCGAAAACTCCCACCGTCGAAGACGCAGCCTCTCCTCCCGCCTGAGTTCCAGCACGGAGAGATGGTCCTCAGACCCAACATTCTGTACGCTTGCTATTGTCTCCCAGCACATTCTGTTCGTTTGCAGCATGCAAGACTGTGGGGGGATCAGCTGCAGGACTTGCCCTGGATAGAGGTGTCAGCCCCACTCAAACAGGGGATGTCCACTCCTTCCCCCCGACACAGAGCCCTGGAAAGCTGCCCCCGGAGATTTGGGCAGAGGCAGTCAGTAGCAGACAGCCCTGCCCTTGAGCCTGGTTCCGGCTTCAACACGGCTGCAGCCTCTCACACCACTGAAAAGCCTAGAGCCGCCTGCCCTCACCCAAGGCAGCGGCCACAGACACCACACCAGTTGCAGAGCCCCACGCTGCCACTTCTCCATCTCATCCAGGGAGGGGGTGGCGCCACCCTGTACCTGCCTCTCAGCCTTACTGCTGTCCCCCTCAAACTTTCCATCTGCTTCCCCATCCTGGAAGCCACCCCAGCCTGGGCAGGGGGCAGGGAGCAACATGCTGGACCCCCAGACCTGAGTCTGACGCCAGTGGGGTCCTGCACAGACCCAAAAGGGGTTCATGACTCTAGCTTATGCCCTAGGCCACCTCAAGCTGTGTTAGAATCCCCCCGGGGGAGATTTCAAACCTGCCAATGCCCAGGCTGCACCCGGACCAACTGAATCAGAATTGCCAGAAGGGGCTGGGCACAGTGGCTCCCACCTGTAATCCTAGCATTTTGAGAGGCTGAGGTGGGTGGATCCCCTGAGGTCAGGAGTTTGAGACCAGCCTGACCAACATGGTGAAACCCCATCTCTACTAAAAATCCAAAAATCAGCCGGGCATGGTGGTGCATGCCTGTAATCCCAGCTACTTGCGAGGCTGAGGCAAGAGAATCGCTTAAACCCAGGAGGCAGATGTTGCAGTGAGCAAAGATGGCACCACTTCACTCCAGCCGGGGTGATAAGACTGATACTCTGTCTCAAAAATAAAAAAAAAAAAAATTGCCAGAAGATTCCAGTGTGCAGCCAAGGCCGAGACCCAAATATCACCACCATCCCCTTCCTCCCTCCCTGTAGCCACTGCCTAACTTAGACCTCACCCTTTCTGTTCTGTCTGGGACCAGGGTCACCCAGCCTTGAGTCTCACCCACTCTGGCCCATCCAACCCATGACAATCCAAGCCCACCTGACCGTGGCACTCTCCCACCTACACACTCGATGGCTCCCGAGGCCCTCAGGGGGAAGGCGAGCTTCCTGCCCTGCCCCCCACCAAGGCAGGAGAGGGTCAGGGGCTGCATGAGACCCTGCGGGGAGCCATCTACAGGACAGAGCCAGACCCAGAATCCTCCTCCCAGCCCGATCCACAGGACCCCCACCAGCCAGCTTCCCTGACTGGAGTGAGGGCTTAGCTACGGGGCCACCCTCCTACCTGGGCCGGAGGAAGGCCCATGGCAGGGGTCCCTGGGGAGTAGTTTCACCCGCCACTCGCCACAGGTGACAGGACTCTGCTCACTCATGCCTGCCCCTTAGGTGTGGGGGGCAGGGAGGGTGAGCTACACAGCCTCTCTGAGCCTCAGTTTCCTGATCTGTAGAACGGCACAACAGAATTCCCCATGCCTGGAGTTACTCTAGAGTTTAAACCACTCTCGTATGGGACGCGCTCAGTGCCACTCACAAAGAGGGCCCAGGATCACGTGGCTGCTGTTGGCACCGTGAGGACTGATGTGTCCTGGGCTGGCGTGTGGAATGAGGCCACATTTAAAAGTTTCATACTGCATTGGGTTCAAGTTCTCCACTCTCTATTTACAGACTAGTGTCCTGGGCTTCAGTTTCCCGGACACTAGGAACTCTTCCTCCCACAACCCCGCCCTGCCCAGCCGCCCCGCCCCACCTCTCTCTCTCTCAGGGCAGGAGTTCCATCTGGAAGCCACCTGGCAGCAAACGTGCCTCCTGGTCACCCGTCCCAGCCACTGACTTCCAGGTTAGTGATGCCCTGCAGAGGAAAATGTGTACTGGCCACACTTTTTTTCTCAATCCACATTTCAAAGGGAAAATAGGGATCACGCTTCTGTAGCGTTCAGACGCAGGAAGGTGAGTTTGTTCAATCAATGCGGGCAGACAGGTCGTGGAGCCCCCGACTTTCTCCCTGGTGCCCGGCAAAGAACCAGGGATGGCAGCGAGGCAGGGAGGCAGAGGCAGAGGGTGGAAAGACAGAGACAGGGAGAAAGGGACACAGCCTCTATGGACGACGGGGATAGGTAGGGCCGACACAGGGGTGCATGGCCGGACCTTGAGGTGGGGGAGGGGAGGCTGGCCACAGAGAGGAACCAGACCTGCTGTGCTCCCCAACCCCTGCCCAGTGCCTGGCACAGATGGGCTCTCCATGAGCACTGAATGAATGCACTCATGAATGAAAGAACCAGCCTTGGCTGCCTGCCCCCTACATGCCAGTTTTTTTCCCATCCATGAACCCATGTAACCTCCCAATATACCTGTAAGGGTGACATCATTATTCGCATTTCACAGATAAGGAAGCGGAGGCTCAGAGGGGCACGTGTCTGGCCTGAGGTCACACAGCTGGGCAGCAGAGGAGCCCAGAGACAGCTCTGGCTCCAGGTACCATGCTAAGGGCTCAGACTCTGGCCTCACACCAGAGGCAGGTGCAGCCTCCTCGGCTCCCAGCAGCTAGGCATGGAGAACACAGACAGCAGGAGCCATCCAGTCCCGGGGACCTGCCGGTGGAAGACGGAGCGGGGAAGCTGTGGGAGGCAGAATGTCTTTGGGCAGCAATAGAAAACCGACAAAGGCCTGGGTACCTGGAAGCGGTGTGCCGCTATAGCAAGTGCCTAAAAGTGTGCAAGTGGCTTTGGAATTGACCAGTGAAAGGAGGCTAAAAAAATCTGGAGACACATGATAGAAAAGGCCTAGGTTGCCTGGAACAGGCTTTGGGTAGAAATGTAACTGTTAGGTAGACGCTCCTCTTTCTCCTCAACCCTCACTGGCAGAGGAGGATGGGGGTCAGGGGCAGGCAGAGGAGGGAGGCGTGGAGGTCTCAGTAGTGGAGAAGTTTCAGGGGTGAGTGCAGAGATGGACAACACCTGGAGAACTGAGACTGTTAAGGATCCGGTTTGAATAGGAGTTCACTTGGGCACAGGAGTATTTATTACATTGTGATGGGGGAGCCACAGTGAGAGACAGACAGTGAACCAGGGACCTGAAAAAAAATCAATGATGATGATGGTGGAGATGGTGATGATGCTGATAGTGATGCTACTACTGCTGATGGCTATAAAGATAATGAGGGTAAGGATGGTGATGGTGGTGATGATGGTAACTGTGATGATGATGGTTGTGGTGGTGATTGTGGTTATGGTGATAATTATAATGATGGTGATGATGATTGTGATGATGGTGATGGTAGCGAGGATAATGATGATAGTGATGGTGGTGGTAGTGGTGATGATGGTGGTGGTGGTGATGGTGATGATGATGGTAATGATGATAGTAGTGATGGTGGTGGTGGTGGTGGCGGTGGTGATGGTGATGGTAGTGAGGATAGTGATGATAGTGAGGATGATGATAGTGATGGTGGTGGTAGTGCTGATGATGGTGATGGTGGTGATGGTGATGATGGTAATGATAGTGGTGGTGGTGGTGGTGGTGATGGTGATGGTCGTGAGGATAATAATGATGATGATGACAGTAGTGAGGATAATGATGATAGTGATGGTGGTGGTAGTGGTGATGATGATGATGATTGTTGTGGTGGTGATTGTGGTTATGATGATAATTATAATGATGGTTATGATGATTGTGATGGTAGTGATGGTAGTGAGGATGATGATGATAGTGAGGATAATGATGATAGTGATGGTGGTGGTAGTGGTGATGATGATGATGGTTGTGGTGGTGATTGTGGTTATGGTGATAATTATAATGATGGTTATGATGATTGTGATGGTGGTGATGGTAGTGAGGATGATGATGATAGTGAGGATAATGATGACAGTGATGGTGGCGGTAGTGGCAATGATGGTGATGGTGGTGATGGTGATGATGATGGTAATGATGATAGTGGTGGTGGTGGTGATGGTGATGGTGATGGTAGTGAGGATAATAATGATGATGATAGTAGTGAGGATAATGATGATAGTGGTGGTGGTGGTACTGGCGATGATGGTGATGATGATGGTAATGATGGTGGTGGTGGTGATGGTGATGGTGATGGTCGTGAGGATAATGATGATGATGATAGTAATGAGGATAATGATGATAGTAATGGTGGTGGTAGTGGTGGTGATGATGATGGTTGTGGTGGTGATTGTGGTTATGGTGATAACTATAATGACGGCGATGATGATTGTGATGATGGTGATGGTAGTAGTGAGGATGATGATGATAGTGAGGATAAGATGATAGTGATGGTGGTGGTACTGGCGATGATGGTGATGATGGTGATGGTGATGATGATGGTAATGATGATAGTGGTGGTGGTGGTGGTGGTGATGGTGGTGGTGGTGGTAGTGAGGATAGTGATGATGATGATAGTGAGGATAATGATGATAGTGATGGTGGAGGTAGTGGTGATGATGGTGATGGTGGTGATGGTGATGATGATAGTAATGATGATAGTAGTGATGGTGATGGTGGTGGTGGTGGCATTGGTGATGGTGATGGTAGCAGTGAGGATGATGATGATGATAGTGAGGATAATGATGATAGTGATGGTGGTAGTACTGGCGATGATGGTGATGGTGGTGATGGTGATGATGATAGTAATGATGATAGTGCTGGTGGTGGCGGTGGTGGTGATGGTGATGGTAGTGGTGACAGAAGTGGTGGGTGGTGACAGTAGTGAGGATGATGGTGGTGGTGAAGTTGGTGATGGTGGTGATGGTGATAGTGAGGATGCTGATGATAGTGATGGTGGTGGCAGTGATGGTGGTAGTGGCAGTGGTATTAGTGGTGGTGGTGGTGATGATGGTGGTGATGTTGGTGGTAGTGGTAGTAATGCGGTGATAGTGGTGATGATGATGGTGATAAGGTAACCTGCTTGAAAGTACCCAACTCAGTGCCCTACAAAAGGTGAATTATTCCTTCTTCATGGCAACCAGAAGTTTTGATTCTGACTATAGGGGCCTGGTCTCACCTCTCTGGGGAAGTTAACACCTTCTTAGCATGTCCAGAGCTACCCTGAGCCCCACCTCCTCCCTAGTCTTTGTTGGAGCATGGGGCCAAACAAGGGATGAAGCAGGAACTTCCTCTGGGGAGGAGAGAGAGTTTGGAGCTCAGCTCAAGACTGGCTGGAGCCTGAGGGAGGTAAGTGCTCTGAGGAGGCAGGAACTGCTCCCAGGTTCCTGGACATCTGTAGTGATGGGACCTTGAGTCTCAGCCTTGAGCGCTGCAGAGAGGGATCTGTAGTAGGCTCTGGAGCCAGTCGAGGGGCTTCCCAGTGGAAGACATGTCCAGGACCCCTGGTAGAACAGCCTGACCTGATGACAGGGTGCAGGCTTGGGTACAGTGTCACGCCACACAACTGTAGGCCAGGGAACCGAGAAGACCTGTGCCTGGAGCATCACAGCCACCTGGGACTCTGGAGGGGAGGAGAGAGGTCCTGGATCCCTGGGAAGTGGATGTCCAGGGACCAGGCCCAGATTCCTTTTTTTTTGAGATGCAGTCTCACTCTGTCATCCAGGCGGGAGTGCAGTGACGCGATCTCAACTCACTGCAACTTCCACCTCCCTGGTTCAATCAATTCTCCTGCCTCAGCCTCCCGAGTAGCTGGGATTACAGGTGCCCGCCACCATGCGTGGCTAATTTTTTGTATTTTAGTGGAGATGGGGTTTCACCGTGCTGCCCAGGCTGGTCTCGAACTCTTGAGGTCAGATAATCTGCCTGCCTCGACCTCCCAAAGTGCTGGGATTACAAGTGTGAGCCACGGCGCTCAGCCCAGACTCCATTTAATTTAGAACAGTAAAGAAAAGGAACCTTGGGCTGTAAGGCGAACACACCTGGTTCCACCTGGAAGGCGTCCATATTTCCTGAGCACACGCATGTGGGGGCCATCCACCATCTCACTGGATCCCCCGTAGCACCCTTGGGAGAAAGGTACTATGATTAGCCCACCTCACAGATGAGAGAAATAGACTGGCCTGCCCAGACGGCACAGCAGGACTCTGCTGGGCACTGCTACCCATGTCCCTACCTGTTTTGCTCAACAGCTCTGGGTACACTCGCTCCATCACCCTGGAGTCCTTAGATCCCTGGGGGTCAGTTAGCGGCAGGCCCTTCTCTCGCCTTGGCTCTCAGGCTGTGTTAGTTTCCTGGGACTGCCAAGTAGTACCATAGACTTGTTGACTCAACACAACAGAAATGTGTTCTCTCATGGTTCTGGGGGCCAGAAGTCCGAAATCAAGGTGTCAGTGGGACCAGTGTTCCTTCTGGAGGCCCTGGGGCAGGATCTGTGCTGTCCTCCCTCCTGGCGTGGCGGCCGCTGGCAGGCCTGGTGTCCCTCGGCTCTCAGAGGCCATGCGGGCCTCTGTTTTTTCTTCTTCTAAGGACACCATCCTTGAATTAGGCCCCCTTAATGCAGCATGACATCGTCTTAACTTGGTTGTATCGGCAAAGACCCTATTTCCAAATAAAGTCACATTCACAGCTGTTTGGGGATTTGGACTTCAATATATGTTTTGGAAGGAACCCAATTCCACCCCATAACTGGGCCTGGGAGGCTCCATCTGCTCCACTAGAATGTAAGGGCAGGGGTCTGGGTTTATTTTGGCGTCTGCTACATCCACAATGCCTAGAATAAGCTCCTAGTACATAGTAGGTGTTCAACAAACAACAAGGAAGCCAATGAATGTTAGTTTCTTCCTGCTCCTAGGACAGCAACATGCCCGTAACCTGCCTTAGGCATGCCCTGTAAAAGACACACACACCACGTAACGTGGCGACACACAGACAAGACATGTCGCACACAGTGGGCCACACCCTTAGATTCACACCAGTGCAACATCATGTCGCAGGCCCACATGACACTGCTCAGAAACCCACAGAAGTCACAGTGCACGCAGGGACGTGCCTATGACACGTAACGTAGTGTGCTCACGGGCCTAACGGCGACCTCCTGAGACTCGCTCCTCACAGTGGCAGGGGCCAGGTATTGTCAGGGTGCCAGACATCTGTGCTGCTTCTGTGGCCACCAGGGGCCGGAAGGCAATATTGTGGGAGTCCTTATTTATTGTTATACATCGCCGAGTGCTTTGAAACTCTCATTTTCTTATAATGCACAAATTAAGCAACTGTTTGGAGTTGAGCAGACGCCAGGGGACCAGACGGATGCAGTGGGGGAGGGGAGAAGCCTGCTAAGAATGGTGGGGACTGGGGGCTCAAGGGCAGCCTGTGGCCTCCCGAACAGCAGTTGGCTCATCTGTTCATTTGGACAATAAACATGGGTAAAACGGCTCCTGGCGGTGCTTCCCCAAAGGAGGTGCCTGGCTTGGGTGCCCCAGACACCCTGAATCAGTAATGCTCATTAATAAGCACCTACTGTATGTAAGATGGTGAGTTTCGTGATGTGTAAGCAAGACCTTGTTCAGTCTTCATGCAGCCCTAGGAGGGATGAACCCATTTTACAGAAAGGGAAGCTGAGGCTCCGAGAGAGGACACATGCCCAGATTACTGCAGTGGATGCTGGACTCCAGAGGCCAAGCCCATCCCATTCATCCACCACCACTGTCACCCGGCTTGGCACACTTGTCTCAGACTGCAGTGGTGTGAGGGGCAGCCTGGCTTCCTGGGATGGGCCCCACAAGCTTGCAATAGAATTGCCCCTTTACACAGCCAATGTTTTCTGAGCCCTGGATCACCCACTCTGGGCATCGTGTAGGTGAAACCAGGAAACTCCAGGCTAAGCTTGAACACTTGCCTCAGACCAGTCCATGACACTGACCCTGGATACAGTCACACACATCTTAGAGTTCCAAAGACGCTGGCTCCCTTGGTTCTCATCCCCCTGGGAGGAGGGCAGGTTCAGCATCCTTGACGCCTGCCATAACTGAGGCTCAGAGATGTCATGGTATATGATCAAGCTCACCAGCTTGGAGTCAGCACAGCAAGACTGATTCTGGCTGTGGGCACTTAGGCAAGACGCTCCCTTCTCTGAGCATGGTTTTCTCATTTATAAAATAAGGCAACTAAATCTGAAGAAGATAACATTCAACAAGGGCTTAGCCCAGGACCTGGTCACAAGAAATCATCATGGGTCACTAGTGGCTGCTATTTCTCTTCTTATTATCATCATAGAAAATTTCCCAGAGTTTTCCTGCAAATCAGCATCAAGAGAGATATTCTCATCCAGCTCAGGTTGAGGCCAAGAAAGACCCAGCAAAAGATGTTTGATAATTGGGCAAAGTGTGCTCCAGTGATGAAGTGCTCTGAACTGAGCCCACGGGGACAGTATGGGGCTCACAGCTCTAACAGCTCCTCCTCAATCCATACTCTGCCATGCTGAACAGCCAGGGTGCCCCAAAGAGACACAATGCAGACTGGAACAGCCTTACAGGGGTGTGTTGGGTTTCTAAAAAATTTTAATGCATATACCCTCTGTATTAGTCCATTTTCATACTGCTATAAAGAACTGCCCAAGACAAGTAATTTATAAAGGAAAGAGGTTTAATTGACTCACAGTTCCACATGGAGGCCTCAGGAAACTTACAATCATGGCAGATGGTGAAAGGGAAGCAAGCACTTCTTCACAAGGCGGCAGGAGAGAGTGTGTGTGAACGAGGAATTGTCAAACACTTGTAAAACCATCAGGTCTCATGAGCACTCACTCACTATTATGGAAACAGCATAAGGGAAGCTGCCCCCATGATTCAATCACCTCCCACTGAGTCCCTCCCTTGACAAATGAGGATTATGGGGAATACAATTCAAGATGAGATTCGGGTGGGGACACAGCCAAACCATATCACCCCCTTGACTGAGCAACTCCATTTTTACAAATTTGTCCTCTAGAAATGTTCAGATGTGCCTTCAGTGATTGATGTTCAAGATATTTATGAAGCACTGTGGGTCAGAGCAATAAGCTGTCAACATAAATGTCCACCAGTGGGAGATTAGTGACATGAGGACACATGTCTATCACGGAGCACAGTAAAGTCAATACCAAAGACTGCAGTAAGTACCTGGGTAGAAATGTGAGAAGACGGCCGGGTGTGGTGGTTCGCACCTGTAATCCCAGCACTTTGGCAGGCCTAGGTGGGCAGATTGTCTGAGGTCAGGAGTTCGAAACCAGTCTGGCCAACATGGCGAAACCCTGTCTCTACTAAAAACACAAAAAAATTAGCAGAGTGTGGTGGCATGCTCCTGTAATCCCAGCTACTCGGGAGGCTGAGGCAGGGGAATTGCTTGAACCAGGGAGGTGGAGATTGCAGTGAGCCAAGACCGAGTCACTGCACTCCAGCCTGGGCAACAGAGCAAGACTCCATCTCAAACAAACAAACAAACAAACAAACAAAAAACAAAAGGACATTCAGGATGTATTTCTTAAAAAAAAAAAAAAAAAAAAAAAAGGAAGGCTGAAAACAGAATGTATAAAATACTGACATATATGTGTGTGTGTGTGTGTGTCATATATATGATTGTGTATGTGTAATGAAAGGTAAGAAAGATAGGAGGGGCTTCAAGTTTCTGGTCCAGCACGTAAGAAGGGTAGAAATTAACACTCTATCTTCACAACAAGTAAAATGTTGAACAAACTGAAAAATCAACAACTGTTCTTAGATTGGCCAGAGAAGTGAGGTCACAAAACAAACAGCTGCCCCAAAATTAGAGACAGACAGAGCAGATTCAGAGAATCACAACTTACTGGAGCAGAAAACCAGAGCAGAAACTTCCACAAGAACCAGCACCAGGGTAGGAAAACCTTAAATATAAGAAATAACTTACTAGGAGGTCAAGGTGGACAAGTCTGAGAGTTGAAAACTCCAGGGGACCCAATCATGAGGGGCACCCACACTTTTGTGAGTTTCCTCTAGAGTCCTACAAGATCCTCACAGTAAATATTGGAGAAGAATCCCCTCATACTTCCAGTGAGGGAGGGGGAAAGAATCCATTTTAAAATACACCAGATCGTTCTTTTCTTCTTCCTTTTTTTTTTTTTTTCTTGAGACGGAGTCTTCCTTTGTCACCTAGGCTGGAGTGCAGTGGCACAATCACAGCTCACTGCAACCTCCACTTCCCGGGTTCAAGCAATTCTCCTGCCTCTGCCTCCCGAGTAGCTGGGATTACAGGCACTCCCCACCATGCCTGGCTAATTTTTGTATTTTTAGTAGAGATGGGGTTTCACCATGTTGGCTAGGCTGGTCTCGAACACCTGACCTCATGATCCACTGGCCTTGGCCTCCCAAAGTGCTGGGATTACAGGCTTGAGCCACCTTGCCCGACCCATTTTTTCTTCTTAACAAGGACTGCTTAATATGGTTTGGCTGTGTCTTCACCCAAATCTCATCTTGAACTGTAGTTCCCACAATTCCCACATGTCATAGAAGGGACGTGGTGGGAGGTAATTGAGTTAAGGGGGCAGTTCCCCCATGCTATCCTCGTGATAGTGAGTAAGTTCTCACGACATCTGATGGTTTTATAAGGGACTTCCCCCTTTGCTCCGTTCTCATGCTTCTCCTTCCCACCACTATGTGAAGAAGTACATGTTTGCTTCCCCTTCCACCATAATTATAAGTTTGCTAAGGCCTCCCCAGTCCTGCAGAGCTGTAAGTCAATTAAACCTCTTTCCTTTATAAATTACCCAGTCTTGGTTATTTCTTCATAACATTGTGAGAATGAACTAATACATTGCCCTCAGGAGAAATGATTTTACCAGAGCCTAACCTGCTGGGGTTTTATCAGAGAATAACCCACCTGGGGGAACGGGAATACTTAACTCCAGTCCCCTCTAGTCATCCTGTTCCACCAAACAGGGAGGGAAAATAACTAAAAAGCACTGGTGAAGTTCAAAGTTCAGGAGCACAGGCTCACCGAAAAATGACCTAATTATATAATTATACAATGCTTCCCCTCCCCGCACCTTACTGCCACATTACTAAAGACCTATTTACCACCGTTTCTTTTACCCAATACACCTTTTAACAGAAAATTACGAGGCATACTAAAAGGGAAAAAGCTGAGCGTGAAGAGACTGAGAAAGCATCAGAACAAGATATGGCAGGAATGTTGGAATTATCAAATCAGGATTTTTTTTAAACTATGATTAATGTGCTAAGGGCCTTAATTGAAAAAGTAGACAACATGCAAGAACAGATGGATAATATAATCAGGGAGAAGGAAATTCTAAGAAAGAATTTTAAAAAAATGCTAGAGATAAGAAGATACTGTAACAGAAATAAAGAATCCCTTTAACCAGCACATCAGTGAACTGTACATGTGGAGGAAAGAATCTCTGAGCCCAAGGATATGACGGCAGACACTTGCAAAACTAAAAAACAAGGAAAACAATGACTCGGAAAAAAGCAGACAGACAAACCAGAACAGAATATCCAAGAATTGTGGAACAACTATTAGAAAAGGCATAAATGCATTAATGGAAATACAGGAAGGAAGGAAGGAAGGAAGGAAGGAAGGAAGGAAGGAAGGAAGGAAGGAAGGAAGGAAGGAAGGAAGGAAGGAAAGAAGGAAGGAAGGAAGGGAGAGAAGGAGGGAGGGAGGGAACATTTGAAGCAGTAGTGACTGAAGGTTTCCCCAAATTAATGTGAGATGTCAAACCATAGATCCAGGAAGTTCAAAGAACAACAAGCAGGATACGTGCCAAAAAAAAAAAAAAAAAAAAAAAAGTCTAGGCATATTGTATTCAAATGTCAGAAAATCAAAGATAAATTAAAACCCTTGAACAAATCAGAGGGGAATAAACACGTTACCCACAGAGACCCAAAGATAAGAGTTACATCTGACTTATCCTCAGAAACCATGCAAGCAAGAAGAGAGTGGGGTGAAATATTTAAAGTGATGAGAGACAGAAAAAACAAAACTTCATCAACCTAGAAGTCTATACTCTGCAAAATTATCCTTCAAATGTGAAGAAGAAATAAAGACTATCTCAGGCAAATAACCATTTGAGGGAATTGGTTTCCAATACATTCTCCTTGCAAGAAATGTTAAAAAGAAGTCATTTAGTGAGAAGGAAGATACGTTAGAAACTCAGATCTACATGAGGAAAGGAAAAGGATTGGAGAAGAAATAAGTGAAGATAAAATAAAAAAAAATTATTCTTAATTGATATAACAGTTTGTTCAAAGTCATAGCAACAGCGTATTCAATTATGTATGCATATGTATAATGCTCGTGTAGGCTATGTACAAGTGAAATGTATAACAGCAATAATACAAGGGATAGGAGGGAGAAATGAGGAATATCTTGTGATTATAAGGTATGGCACTATCCATGAAAGTGGTATAGTGTTATTTGAAAATTGAGTTGGATTGCAATGGAAAATGGAGTTGCTGTAGCCACTTTTAAAAAGTAGAATTGTCTTTGGTAAACAAGAATTCAGTAAAAAATAAAGTATAATTTATATTCTAAGAAAGGAGAGAAAATGAAATCATAAGATACCCAATTACAACCACAAAAGGCAGAAAAAGTGTGGAAGATGAAAGCGGGAACAAGAAACAAGTGCAACAAATGGAAAAGCAACGAATATTGTAGACATTAAAACAACTATAGCACAAGCATTTTAAATGTCAATGGTGTAAATATACTAAATGTACCAATTTGGAGACAGAGATTGTCAGAGTAGATTTTAAAAAGCAAGACCCAAGTGTATGTTGTCTACAAGAAAAACACTTTAAGTATAAAAACATATATAGATTAAAAGTAAAGGGATGAAGAAAGATACACTATACAAACACAAATTAAGCAGAAGTAGCTATATGAATTTCAGACAGCGCAGACTTCAGAACAGGGAAAGTTATCAGAGAGGTATTACATAATGACAAAATAATCAGTTCTCCAAGAAGACATAATAATGTTAAGAAGCATTAAAATACATGAGGCAGAAACTAATAGAAATGCAAGGAGAAACAGACGAATCCACTTTCGTAGTTGGAGACTTCAACACCCCCATATCAGGAATGAACAAACTCAGCAGGTAGAAAACCAGTAAGGATATAGGGGAGCTCAACAGCACCATCAATTAACCGAATATAATTGATATCTATAAACTACTTCTTATAACAACAGAAGTTTACGCATTCTTTTCACACTCACATGGAATATTCACCAAGATAGACTACGTTCTGGGCCATAAAACACACCTTAACAAATTTAAAATAATAGAAATCGTACAAAGTCTACTCTCAGACCACAGTGAAATTAAACTAGAAATTAATAACAGAAAAGGTAGCTCAGCCAGGCACAATGGCTCTTGCCTGTAATCCTAGCACTTTGGGAGGCCAAAGTTGGTGGATTGCTTGACCCCAGGAGTTTGAGATCAGCCTGGGCAACGTGGTGAAACCCCCACTCTAAGGACTATAAAAAACGTAAGCCAAGGGTTCACGCTTGTGGTGCCAGCTACTCAGGGGGCTGAGGTAGGAGGATTGCTTGAGCCTGGGAGGCAGAGGCTGCAATAAGCCAAGATTGTGCCACTACGTCGCAGCCTGGGTGACAGAGTGAGATCCTGTCTCAATAAAAAGAAAAAAAAAAAAGATAGCTCAAAAATCCCAAAACACTTGGAGATTAAGTAACACATGGTTCAAAGAATAAACCTCAACTGAATTTTTTTTTTTTTTTTTTTGAGATGGAGTTTTGTTCTGTGGCCCAGGCTGGAGTGCAAAGGTATGATTTCAGCTCACTGCAACCTCTGACTACTGGGTTTGAAAGATTCTCCTGCCTCAGCCTCCTGAGTAGCTGGGATTACAGGTGCATGCCACCGCACCTGGCTAATTTTTGTATTTTTAGTAGAGACAGGGTTTCACCGTGTTGGCCAGGCTGGTCTTGATCTCCTGGCCTCTGGTTCTGGTGATCTACCTGCCTCGGCCTCCCAAAGTGCTAGGATTACAGGTGTGAGCCATCACACACAACCTGAAATTTTAAAGTATTTTTAACTAAATGAAAATGAAAATACAACTTACAGAAAACTCTGGGATGCAGCAAAAGCAGTGCTTAGAGGAAAATTTACAGCATAGAATACATATAATGGAAAAGAAGGGCTAAACTCAATAATCTAAGTTTCCAAGTTAGGAAACTAGAAAAAAAAAAAAGAACAAATTGAATTCAAAATGAGCACATGAAGAGAAATAAAAATTAGAGCAGAAACTAATAAAATTGAAAACAGGAAATCAAGAGAGAAAATCAACAAAACAAAAAGCTGGTTCTTTAAAAAGATTAATAAAATCAATAAGCCTCACCTGAGCTCAGTGGCTCACCCCCCCCTATAATCTCAGCACTTTGGGAGGCTAAGGAAAGTGGACCACATTAGGTCAGGAGCTCGAGACCAGCCTGGCAAATGTGGTAAAACTTCATCTCTACTAAAAATGCAAAAATTAGCTGGGCATGGGGGTGCACACCTGTAGTCCCAGCTACTCAGGAGGCTGAGGCAGGAGAACCACTTAAACCTGGGAAGCAGAGGTTGCAGTGAGCTGAGATCACACCACAGCACTCCAGTGACAGAGTGAGACTCCACCTCAAAAAAAAAAAAAAAAAAAAAAAAAAAATCACTAAGCCTCTAGAAAGGCTAAGAAATAAGGAGAGAAGACACAAATTGCTAACAAAAAAGGGAACAGAAACAGAAAGGAAACATCACTGCAGATCCTATGGACACTAAAAGAATAGAGAAATATTATGAACGAGTCTATGCACACAAATGTAACCTAGATGAAATGGACTAATTTCTTGAAAAATAAAATCTGCCAAAATTCACACAAGAAGAAATAGACATCAGAATAGGTCTATATCTATTAAAGAAATTGAATCAACAATTAATAACCTTCCAAAACAGGAAGCAGATGGAAAATGCTACCAAACATTTAAGAAGGAAATTATACCAATTCTCTACAATCTTTTTCAGAAGATAGAAGTATAATGGCTATATTCTAACTTATCCTATGAGGCCAGTATTATCCTAATATCAAAACCAAAGGCACTACAAGAAAAGATAACTACAGAAAAACATTTCTCATGAACATAGATGCAGAAATCTTCAAAAAATACTAGCAAATTGGAACCAACAATGTATAAAAAGAATTATGCACTACCACTAAGTGGGAATTTTCCCGGGTGTGCAAGATTTGTTCAACGTTTGGAAATCAATTAATGTAATCTATTATATCAAAAGACTAAAGAAAAGTCATGTAATCACTACTGATCATGTGATCAATAGATGCAGAAAAAGCACCTGACAAAGTCCAACACCCATTCATTATTAAGGCAAAACAAAAACAAGACACCTCTCAGTAAATGGGAATTGAGGGGAACTTCATCAATTTGATACAGAATAGCTACAAAAACCTACAACTAACATCATACTTAGTGATGAGAACTAGAAGCTCCCCAGCTAAGATCAGAAACAAAACAAAGATATCTTCTCTCACCACTGCTTTTCATTATTGTACTGACAATTCTAGCTAATGCAATAAGACAAGAAAAGGAAATAAAACATACTGAGATTGGGAAGGAAGAAATAAAACTGTCTTTGCAGGTAACATAATTATCTGAGAAATTACATAGAAAATCTGAGTGAATTTTAAAAAACTAAAGGAACTAATAAGTTATTATAGCAAGGCTGCAGTATACAAGATTAATATTTAAAAGCCAATTGTTTCCCTATTTACTGGCAATGCACAAGAGAGATTTAAAATCAAAAACACATTACTATTTACATTAGCACTCAAAACTACTTAGGTATAGATATAATAAAATGTGTGCAAGAGCTATATAAGGAAAAGTACAAAACTTTGACAAAAGATAACAAAGAAGAGCAAAATACATAGAGAGAGAGTTCATGCTCATGGATAGGAAGAGCCAGTATTGTCTAGATGTCAGTTCTTCTCAATTTGATTTATATATTCAACACAACCCAGTCAAAATCCCACCAACTTATTTTGTAGACATAGACAAATTGATTCTAAAATTTATATGGAAAGGTAAAAGACCCAGACTAGTTGGCTCATATTGAAGGAGAAGAACAAAGTTAGACTGACACTACCCAACTTCAAGACTTACTGTAAAGCTAAGGTAATTAAGATAGTGTGGTATTGGTGAAAGAATAGAAAAATAGATCAGTGGAACAGAATAGAGAGACCAGAAACAGACCCATAAGTATAGTAAGCTGATCTTTGACAGAAGAGCTAAGGCTATGAAACAAACATAGTCTTTTCAAAAAATAGTGCTGGAATAACTGGTTATCCATATACAAAAATATGATGTAGGCACAAAGCTTACCCCCTTCCCAAAAATTAATTCAAAATGGATTATAGACTCTATAAAGTATAAAGTGCAAAACTTATTAAACTCCTAGAAAAAAAAATAAGAGAAAACCTAAATGACCTTGAGTATGGTGATGAATTTTTAGATTCAATCCCAAAGGTACAATCCATGAAACAGAGAATAGATAAGCTGGACTTTATTAAAATTTAAAACTTCTGATCTCCAAAAGACAATGTCAAGAGAATGAGAAGACAAGCCATAGACTCAGATAAAATATTTGCAAAAGACACATCTGATAAAGGACTGTTATCTAGAATATACAAAGAATTAAAACTCATCAAGAAGAAAACAAATAATACATTTAAAAATGGGCAAGGCTGGGCATGGTGGCTCACTTCCTGTAATTCCAGCACTTTGGGAGGCTGAGGCAGGTGGATCCCTTGAGCTTAGGAGTTTGAGACAAGCTTGAGGAAAATGGTGAAACATTATCTCTACAAAAAAATTACAAAAATTAGCCAGGCGTGGTGGCGCACGCTTGTAGTCCCAAGCTACTCAGGAGGCTGAGGTGGGAAGATGGCTTGAGTCTGGGAGGCAGAGGTTGCAGTAAGCCAAGACTGGGTCACTGCACTCCGGCCTGGATGACAGAGTGAGACTCTGTCTTAAAAAAATAAATTAAAAGAATGGCAAAACAGTTGGACACTTACCAAAGAAGATGTACAGATGGCAAATAAACAAATGAAAAGAACATCATATGTCACCAGAGAATTGAAAATTAAAACAACAATGTGATACCACAACACATCTGCTAGAATGGCCAAATTCTCAAACACTGACAACGCCAAATGCTGGAGAGGATGCAGAGCAACAGGAACTCATATTCACTGTTGGAGGGAATGCAAAATGCTACAGTGACTTTGGAAGACAGTTTGGCAGTTTTTAAAAAAACTAAACATATTCTTACCATACAATCCAGAAATTACACTCTTTGGTATTTGCCCACATGAAATGAAAATTTAGGTCCACACAAAAACCTCACACAAATGTGTATCGTAGCTTTATTTATAATTGCCAAAACTTGGAAGGCACTAAGATGTCTTTCAGTAGGTGAGTGAATAAACTGTGACACGTCCAGACGATGGAATATTACTCAGCACTGAAAAGGAATGTGCCAGCAAGCCATGAAAAGATATGGAGGGAACTTACATGCATTTTGCTAAGTGAAGGAAGCCAGTCTGAAAAGGCTACATACTGTCTGATTCCGACTATATAACATTCTAGAAAAGGCAAAGCTATGGAGACAATAAAAGGATCAGTGGTTGACAGGCATTAGCGGGAGGGAAAGATAAAAGGCAGCGTGCAGAGGATTTTTAGGGCATTGAAATCATTCTGTATGATACTACAATGATGGATACATGTCATTGTACATTTGTCAAAATTCATAGAATGTACACCACCAAAGCAAACCCTAATGTAATCTCCAGTTTTTGGATGATACTGACGTGTCGATGTGGTTTCATTGATTGTAACAAAAGTGCCTCTGTTGTGGGGGATGTTGATAGTTGTGGAGGTTGTGTGTGGGTGGGGGACAGGGGTGTGTAGGAACGCTGCACTTTCCACTCAATACTACTTTAAAAAATCAAATTTATTAATTAATAACAAAAAAGAGTGGAAGGAAGCAAGGAAGAGAGGGAGGGAGAGAGGGAGGAAGGAGGGAGGAATAAAGGAAAGAGGAAGGGAGAGAGGGAGGAAGAAAGGAGAGAGAGAAAGGAAGGAAAGCAAGGGAGGAAGGAGAAGAAGGAAGGGAAGAAGAAAGGAAGGGAGGGAAGAAGGAGACAGGGAGTGGGGAAGCAGAAAGGGAGAGTTGTCTGACTTTACAGTCCAAGAGAGAAGCTTGCTTCTCAGAGAGTGGTGCCACACTTTGGATGGGACTCCATGTTAAGAAAGGCCAGACCCCTGGACATGGTCCAAACAGAGAAAGTTTAGACAAAGAGAAATTTGGAGTTTTAATAGGGAGGGGCCTGGTACCAGGGAATAAGGAGCCTGAGGATTTTGATGGAGAAAATTATAAAATTTTTAAGACATTTTAAAAGATCTAAACAAATGAAGATCGATATCTCATTCATGGATTAAAAGACTCAATATTTTAAAGATGTCAATTCCCCTCACTTCATCTGTTTATTCAATTAATTCAATTAATTCAATTAATTCAATGTAATTCAATTCAATTAAAATTCCAACAGATTTTTTAAAATGAAACTTGACAAGCTAATTCTAAAATTTCTACAGAAATGCAAAGGGCTAAGAATGGCCAATGCATTCTTGAAGAACAAAGTGAGAGAACTTGCTGTATTGGGTATCAAGACTAATCATAAAACTGAGAGTGAAGCCAATGTTACCACACTGGCTCAGAGATAGACACACAGTTCAACAGCCAGGACAGCCCGGGAGCAGATTGACACAGGAGACACTTGATGCATGATGGAGATGCTACTGCAGACCAGTGGGGAAAAGACGAACTTTCCAATAAATTGTGTGGGACAATCAGACCCCTACCTCAAACCATATGCAAAAAGGAGTAAGTATAAAGGAATTTAAAAATTGCTTACTTTATTTTATTTTATCTTTTTTTTTTTTTTTTTGAGATGGAGTCTTGCTTTGTCACCCAGGCTGCAGTGCAGCAGCAAGATCTGAGCTCACTGCAACCTCTGCCTTCTGGGTTCAAGTGATTCTCCTGCCTCAGCCTCCCGAATAACTGGGATTACAGGTGTGTGCCACCATGCCTGGCTAATTTTTGCGTTTTTAGTAGAGCCAGGGTTTCACCATGTTGACCAAGCTGGTTTCGAACTCCTGACCTCAGGCAATCCACCTACCTCAGCCTCCCAAAGTGCTGGGATTATGGGCATGAGCCACCACAGCTGGCTAAAATTGCTTTCTTTAAAATTAAGTACTGAACTGTTCATTAAAACATCCTACACACTGGCTGGGAATGGTGGCTCACCACCTGTTATCCCAGTGCTTTGGGAGGCCAAGGCAGGCAGATCACCTGAAGCCAGGAGTTTGAGACCAGCCTGGTCAACATGGCAAAAACCTGTCTCTACTAAAAATACAAAAATTAGCTGTGCATGGTGGTGCATACCCGTAATTCCAGCTACTGGGGAGGCCGAGGCATGAGAATCACTTGAACCTGGGAGGCAGAGGTTGCAGTGAGCCGAGATCGTGCCACTGCACTCCAGCCTGGGTGACACAGATCGAGACTCTGTCTCAAAAAAGCAAACAAATAAATAAATAAATTGTTACAAATCAATAAGAAAAAGACAAATGATGCAAGAAAAAATGGGTAAATGGCTCCAACATGCACTTAACAGAAGAGAAAATGCAAATAATGAATAAACATGTGAAAAGATGCTCAACCTCTTTAATAATCATACAAATTCAAATTACAATCACATTGATATATCATTATTTAACCACCAGGGTGGGAAGAAAATTGAAAATGCCAAATGTTGGCAAGTATGTCTCCTCCAGCATCCCCCACCAGACCATGCCGTTCCCCTGCAGAAGTGTAAACTGGTACAACCACTTTGGAAAACAATTTGACGATCCTCAGTAAGGCTGAAGAGGGGTGCCTGCTCAAGGCCAGCAATTCCACTCTAGAGAAATGCTTGTGTGTGTGTGTGTGTGTGTATGTGTGTGTGTGTGTGTATGTGTGTGTGTGTGTTTGTGTGTGTGTGGGTGGGTGGGTGTTCCTGGGGGGGCTGGTGACTTTCCTGGACCTCTACTGGCCTCAGGCCGTGTCCAAGTCCCCTTCCCTAAGACTCCCCCAAATCCCTGCCTCCCCACACACCTTGAGACAACACAACCCCACTGGCCTATCTTGCAAACTGTCTTTCTGGGCCTGGCTTATTTAGAGAAAGCGTGGACCCCAGACCTAGACCCAAAGGAAGTTTCTTACTGACTCTGAGACCTTGTGTGCGAATTTTTTCCCTCTGAGGCCGCTGCTGCCTGCACTGTAAAATGGGTTGATGACAGCACATATCTCACAGGGAGTTTGGGAGGCAGCAGTAAGTTGGGATCAGCAGGGGCTGGGCAGGGTGTGAGCCGTCAGTGTGAAGGCTACTCTCCACAGATAGAAGTTCCTCCCTGTCCTCAGGACACAGCCCTCTCTCCTGACTCCATTTCTTCCAACTATTTTTGCTCACCTCAGTCTTGACCTCCCAGGCTCAGGCGATCCTCCCACCTCAGCCTCCTGAGTAGCTGGGACTACCGGCGTGCACCACCATGCCTGGTTAATTTTTGTGTTTTTTGTAAACATGGGGTTTTACCATGTTGCTCAGGCTCATCTCAAACTCCTGGGCTCAAAAGATCCTCCCACCTTGCCCTCTCAAAGTGCTGGGATTACAGATGTGAGGCACCGTGCCCGGCTCTGGCTGTGCCTTTCTCCTGGTCTAATTCCACTCATGTTTGCAGAAGATCTTCTTTACCTCCAGCCTGTGAAGATCTCTCTCTTCCCTATGCTTCCAGTCTGTTCGCTCAGCAACAAATATTTCCCAAGAACTCACCGGAAAGAAGGCATTGTTTAAGGTGTTTCAAGGGACTGTGGGGAACTCAAGAGCCCCCAAGGTCCTGGTGGAGAGGCGGCTCCAGAAGCTGTGTGGGAGAAGGGCAAGGAGATCCTGCTGTCACCCTCTCATCCTCAGTAACCGGCATGGCTTGGCACATAGTAGGTGCTCAATAAATAATGCTTGAACATTGGACCAGAAAACTGAGATGCATTCAGATTGTACACACTCAAGCAGCTAGGGGGATGCGTGTGTGTTTCTGTGGACACACGCTCAGGAGCACACACATGTGCATGTGAGCATCGATGCACCCAACCCACCTGCACACATAGCCCCGATGCCGAGGCCCACTCCAGCCGGCACCTCACGCGCATGAATGCCGCCTCCTGCACAAAGCTCATTTATTTTGATTTATGAATATTACAAAAATAAACCTGAGCATCTTCTTGGGGATTCTGTGATTCTGACACCGGTCCCTACGATATTGCTTTTCGCTCCTGGTTACCTGAAATTAGCAGAGTAATTCGGAATCTGCATCTTTATTTAAAAGAAAAAACTGTAGATGCAGAATTATAAAAATTTAATATGCTCCCAGGAAAATGAAAAATGAGAGGTTGTGATCTCGTCTAACACTTTCAAATGTGTTTATTAATTCATGTTTTAAATCATAAGTTTCATTCGGTGAGAGCCATGCACAGCAATAAGCCCGTTTTAAAATATTAATGAATAAACAATATTTCTCTATTGAAATATAACATGCTTCTTTGAACAATGGACCACCAGTAATAAATCAAAACCAGGAGAAAATTGCATTTCATATTTAATACAAGTTGAACTCTGCCTTTTTATAAATGATATCTTTTTTGTTTAATTGGCGTCAGTTCAGATCTAGCAGATTGCTAATAAAATTCTGGATTTCCATATTTAATGATGCGTACACTTTCTGCTGAAATTTTACCAGGAAAAAAGAATCAGTCTTTTATTATCTCCTGAGGTGGCGGTGAGAGGTGAGGCCTCGGCCTCAGGCCAGCCTTGAGGGTTGGGGGTGCCAGGCTGGAGTAGGTGGGCTGAAAAGGTCGCGCCACCCCCAGGACCCTCACTCAGCCATTGACATACCCTGGTAACCCCGTGGCTGACCAGAAGTAATCGTTCCAGCTGGAGGGGCTGGAGACGGGGCATCCCCTTCTGACCCGGGGCACAGTGTAGCAATAACAACAATGAGAAAATGCACCCCATCCTGGGCCAGGCACCTTCGCATGCGGCAGCTCACTCAATCTTTACAACAGTCCTACGAGCTAGGTGAGAACGAAGTCCTCATTTTACAGATGAGAAAACTGAGGCTGCAGAGAGAGGAAATTCCACGGCCAAGATCACACAGCGGGTGAGTGGCAGGACTCGGCCTGACTCTGTGCTTGGATTCTTCAGGCTTGGAGGAAGATGCACCCACCAGGGTGTCAGAAGACCTGGGTTTTATCCACAGTGGGTGACCTGGGACTTGGAAGAGCCACGCGGTGTCTGCACAAGCTGGAATCTGAGTGCAAATCACCCCCACAAGGCAGGTTGTAGATAGAGAATAAGAGCAGCCAGCCTTGGCAGTGCTATTTGTAGAGCACTGTTCGAAGGGCTTTATCTGCACCAACTTGCGTGATCTACCCTGCGATGCCAGGAGGCAGGTGCTTGACAAGAAGGAGACTGAGGCACAGGGAGGTTACATGACTTGCCCAAGGACACACAGCTGATAGGAGGCAGGGCCTGGATTCAAACCTGGGTAGTTTCACTCAAGAGCACACATTCATCAGCGTTAAGCCACGGTGCTTCCTAGCTGTGAGGTCACACTGCCCCCGGGCATCCATTCTTTGCCTCTGTGAAGGGGCTGTATCCACTTGGCCGTGAGGTGTGGCTCCTGGCAGTATATTGGGTGGCGCCCAGATGGAAGCAGGTCACCTGCACATGGCTGAGTCTGCCACAGCCAAGTCATCGGGCTGGGAGTGGTTGTGCTGGTTGTCCATAGGCTGGGTCGCCGGGCTCAGCAGGAACCAGTTGCAGGCCTATTATTGGCCAGAAGCATCTGTGGACACAGCAGCCTTCCTGAGGGTGTCTCTGGGTTGCTCAGCTGCTGGGGAGAGGCACCAATGGCTCTGATGGGGTGTTGGGAGGAGACCGGCATTCTTCCCCTTCTCCTTTCTGCCCCGCCTAAGGCTCGTAGTGAAACTGCAGACCCAGCATGATGAGAAAGAGACACTGACAAGATAGCGGAGGCACAAAGGAATAAGAATGTGAGTTGGCCAGGCGTAGTGGCTCACACCTGTAATCCCAGCACTTTGGGAGGCTGAGGCAGGCGGATCACTTGAGGTCAGGAGTTCAAGAGCAGCCTGACCAACATGGTGAAACCCCGTTTCTACTAAAAATACATATACATATATATATATATATATATATATATATATATATATATATATATATATATTAGTCGGATGTGGTGGCACGTGCCTGTAATCCCAACTACTAAGGAGGCTGAGGGCAGGAGAATCGCTAGAACCTGAGAGGTGGAGGTTGCAGTGAGCTGAGATCACGTCATTGTACTCCAGCCTAGGAAACAAGAGTGAAACTCCATCTCAAAAAAAGAAAAAAAATGTGTTTAGGCTCCAGACTGACGTTCTGGCTCTGTGTGTATTTGGCCAAGTGGCTTCAGTCTCCCCATCTGTGAAATGTGAAATGGAGATGATAATCGCACCTTCTGTGGGAGGCCGCTACGAGCATTTCAAGAGGGAGTCTGGGACCAGCTGAAGAGCAAGCATCTCCTGCCTCCTGCCTCTGTGGCTTCTCTGGTGTACCCTTCCCCATGACCCCTGCTCCCTCCCCCGCAGCTCCTCACTTTCCCAACCCTGTAGGGCCTTTGCTGGGATGGCCAGTAGGGATGAAAAGTGCTGCACAAGGGGAATGGCAGGGCTGAGCTCCGCTGGAGGGCACAGTGATCTGGGCTTGGCCTTGAAGGACAGGCGTTCACCAGGGGAGAGGGTACAGAAGGACATTCCAAGAACAGGGAATGAGGGGCCAGGCTCCTTCCTTAAGCCTCTTGCTCAAGATTACACAGCTGGTAGGACGCGAAGCTAGGATTCAAATCCACATCTGGGCCGGGCGTGGTGGCTCATGCCTGTAATCTCAGCACTTTGGGAGGCCGAGGAGGGTGGATTGCTTGAGGTCAGGAGTTCGAGACCAGCCTGGCCAACATGGTGAAACCCTGTCTCTACTAAAAATACAAAAAATTAGCCAGGTGTGGTGGCAGGAGCCTGTAGTCCCAGCTACTCAGGAGGCTGAGACAGGAGAATCGCTTGAACTTGGGAGGTGGAGGTTGTAATGAGTTGAGATCACATCACTGCACTCCAGCCTAGACAAGAGCGAGACTCTGTCTCAAAACAAACAAACAAACAAACAAAAAACCCCATCCGTTGAACTCTAGAACCTGGAGGTAAGATCTGTTCAAACCCAGAGCTGGTTGTACGGCCAGGAGAACTAAGGAGACTGGGGCCAGAGCTGAGCGGGGCAGAGCCCGGGACTTGGGAAGACACCCATGGGGGCACGGGTGCACACCAAAGCCCAGGCAGAATTCTACCCATGGTAAAGTACACGTGGAGAACGTGCCCAGGCCCGCACTCAGAACTTCAGCTGGTAGGAGGCACAGCCAGGATTCAAACCCATGCTGCTGGGCTCCAGAACCTTCACTGTGACAGCTGCCCTCCCAGGGAGGTGCTCTGTTTGCCCGCATTAGTGCCAGGCCCAGTCCAGCACAGCCAGAGAAAAGGGGGTCTTCCTGTTTCTCACCTCCAACCCCATGATCCGTGGACACAGATAGCACCACACACACACACACACACCCCACAGGACACCCACACTCAGGTGGCCCAGGCAACTGAGGCATGGGCAGGAAAGCCACAAGCAGGGACGATTTCCCTGGTCACCACCACCCCCGACGGGATCTCATACTGGAGGCCTGATGGCCCAAGTTCACCACAGCCTGTCTGATACTAGTGGCTGCTGAATGTGGCACATGGGGACTTCACAGGGCAAACCCCAGTCCTGGACAGGTGGTGTTGCTTCTTTGAGCCCCAGAATCCCACGGGAAAATGAGATAATAGCACCCCTCATGGGGTTCCACAGGCATTAAATGAGATACTGTGTGGGAAGTGCCTGGTGGGGGGCCGGCCCAGAGGGGAGGACCCTTTCTGGCACCAGCACACATTTCACCCCGCCTGGGAGACTCGGCCCAACGTTTCTTCTTCACTTCTCTGGAATGCCGCCCCTTCCCACCCCCGCTTCTGGCCAGGGAATGGCACATGGACGTTGTTTTGATTGGGGGCTACAGAACAGCCCTAACTTGGTTTGCAAGGTCACCTGGTCCAATAGACTTAAGAGACTCTCACACCACTTGTGCACCCCAAGCCGAAGCCTGGTACCCATCCCCACGTGGACAGTGCGCAGGCCCTTGGGCCCCACATGCTTGTGAACACACACGTACTCTCAAGTAAGCACACGGGTTCCTGTGCATCGAGCGGTATGTGGACAGGCCCCTTCGCCCGTGACTGGGTATTTCTGGCAGTTTCCTGTTGTTATTCTCCTTGATCTTGTAATGGGTTTTGGGACCCCCGCTTCTCTAGTCCCTGGGCTCAGAAGCCCCCAAGGCTTTCCGAAGCTCTCACTAAGTGTTGGCTTCTTGAGCAAGAAGGTCAGGGCGTGGGGTCTGGTTTTACTCATCTCTGAGTCCAGCCTCTAACCCACCACTTGACACAGAAAACGTACCTGGTGAAAATCTATTAAAATCAACGATTGATTTCACCCAGTTTGGAGTGAGACATGCCCGCACAGTCTCCATGTCTGGAGCGCTTTACAAACCCCAGGGGACACCAGAGGCTGGGCCAGAGGGCCTGTGTGGTGGCCCAGTTTCCTCACCTATGAAGTGAGGATGCTTCTGTCCTCCCAGAGAGGTGGTGAGGAGTGAAGAGAGAAAACGTGCACATGCTTCCTAACACAGCACATAGGAAGAGCATTGTTATTTTCATTTCAGCCTCCCTAGGATAACGGAGACGCCCATAATTCCCTCAGGGGTTGCTAGTCAACGTGGGAATCTCCTCTAAGCACTGGCCTGTGCTTCTCTCCACACACTGGTCCAAGGTGAGACTCAAGGTGGTTCCAAGGAAGTGTCTGCTTTGGGATGTTGAAGATGAATTTGGGTGTGCCTACGTATTATGTTCCCACAGTATATTTTTGCAAAACCACATAGCATATATTGTTTTATTTACAAAGATGAGAAAGGCTGACCCGCAAGCTAATTGAATCATGCAAATAACTATTTAGCCATGGGAGCAATTCCTACAGGCAGGCTGAGCACCAAGTGAGGGAGGACGGCTTTGGAGGGCAATCTATTTTATAAAGTTTACCCTCACAGTGTAACTGCCTGGAGATTAATGGGAATGGTGGCCCTAGACCTTGTTTTGCCTGGCTTTACCAACTGAAAGAGTCAAACAGTTGTATTTATCATAGACAATTTGCTGCAACTAATTAACATTAATCTGATTTCCTGTGAGTCAGTTTCCTTGAGATATAGTAAACAGGCCAATTACCTGCCATTGACCTCTTTTATTATAAAGATTTAGATATTAGCAACAGATGTATATGTAAACATATGGAATTTCTAACAATTTGAAGAAAACAAACATTAAATCCAGTTAAAAGATTTTTAATTGGTCTTACAAGATTACAAATTTAGAGTTTAAAAAGGTATGTTGAATATTGCACAGATTGTTTTTTCAATGGCATCTGAGGCCCATTCTTTCCAAACTTTTCTTAGTCTTTAACTGTAGTTAAAGAAGTTAAAGGTGAAGAAGCAAATGTGTGCCAGACGCAGTGGCTCACACCAGTAATCCCACACTTTGGGAAGCCAAGGCAGGAGGATTGCTCGAGCCCAGAAGTTCAAGACCAGCCTGGACAACACAGTCAGAACCCATCTCTAAAAAAAAAAATAACTTAAAAAAAAAATTCAGTGGGGTCCAGTGGCTCACACCTGTAATCCCAGAGCTCCAGGAGGCCAAGGTCGGAGGATTGCCTGAGGCCAGTAGTTTGAGACCAGCCTAGGCAACATATCAAGCCATGTCTCTACAAAAAAGAAAAATTAGCCAGGCATGGTGGTATACATCTGTAGTCCTAGCCACTCAGGAAGCTGAGGCAGGAGGATCACTTGTGCCCAGGAGTTTTATGCTGCAGTGAGTCAAGATCACATTACTACACTCTAGCCTGGGTGACAGCGTGAGACCCCATCTCAAAAAAAAAAAAAAAAAAAAATTCCATCTAACAAGTGCCAAAGGCATCACTAGGTCAGGAGAGTGTGAGCTGAGGGCAGAGAGACCTGAGTTCAAGGTGTGATGCCTTGCTGTCCTAGGTCTGTGATCTTTTGGCATTCGCTTAAATTTTCTGAGCTTTGGTTTCCTAATCTATGAATACGGAGTTTTCCTTGGGGTGTTACTGAGCACATCAGGATCAAGTGAGGACTCCCAACGATGGTTCAGTAGGTGGCACGATGCCTGCACACTCAACAGCAGCTGCTCCTTCCCTCCCAGCCCCACCATCATCTCAGAGTCATCTCCGACAGGCAGGCAGTCACACTCCCAGGCCTGGTGCTGGGTGCACTTTCTCCTCTCCCTGCACTTGGCTGGCTCAAATAGTGAATTAAGAAACTGCATCAACATTTAATCATGAAAGCAAAAAGTTTATTCATGTTTGAAACTACATGTAACTACCACGAGGAAGACTTTTTCAATCCAGGGTGTAATCCAGTTAGAAAGGAACACGAAACGTTTTTAATACATTAGAATCACCGCCACAAATTATTTTCATGACTCAATCAGTTTCAGAATCGCATACAATACAAAAAGAGAAAGGAGAGGGGGCCCCATTACACAGGGTGAAATATACAGTACTGAATACTGAAATCTGAATGCATCACAATTAGTCGCTGCTTTTTTTTTTTTTTTGCATGGATTAGTAGTAAGATGAAGAACATTCAAAATGTTTCTCAGTATTTACAACAGTTTTACTGATCCTGTGTTGAATTAAGACCCAATGTTTCCACTCTCGGTTTTTTAAAAGTTGCAAATGCAACCCTGATTTTTCTTTTAAAAGATTACAATGTACATTACATTTTATGAAGGGAAACAAAGAGTTAATTACAAGATGCAAAAAGATAAGAAAGAGACAAACTACAGCGTGAGTATTGTTCAGAGGTAGTAAGTGAGCACTCTAAGCTACAGAACATGTTGAAATTCTATTGGTTTGTATGAGTTCGCATGAGGTAATAAAGCTGTGTTTTGATTGGTGGGATGTATAAATACTCTTTTGCTACACTATATACAACACTCCAGAGAGCAGGGCCTTTTGCGGATGCCCAGAGGACGTAGCAAACCTTGACAAGTCTATGCAGCACCCAGTGCACACCGTAAAACCCCAGACGGATCGATCTCGTTTTCACCTCTATCAGCAGCAAGTATCTTCGTCTCTCAGAACAATCTGGATCCATAATTTTATTACCGAGCAGACTCTGGGCACTGGTGCTTTCAGAGAGAGAAACGATGCTACCAGTCTCTGATCTAATTATAACATAAGAGATCTGAACACAAACGTGACAAGGAAGATTCTTAAACACAACCATCATTAACAGGGATAGCCAAACAGCTCTTTATTCCAACTCCATTAGTGATATGAAAGTAAGACAATCCAAGTCAGTAATGGAAATATGCAAGAAGTTCAATTTAGGTGAGGTGAATTTTTGCATCTGCTTTAACGATTGAGGTTTAGTGTATATTGTACTTTTTACCCTTAAGGCCAAGTAATTGGCAACTGTGAAACCATTAATGTAAAATATTGGTAATAAATTATGATAAAATAGCTACAGGACTGTCAACAATGTTAAATCTTGGCCTAATTGGATAAAGTGCTTTTTTTTATTTTTTAACATTGTGTGTTTTTAAGTATAAATACAAATGATTATGATTCCTTAAAAAACAGATTTACCAAGTTCTCTAATAAGACAAGGTTTTACAGTAAAGCTGTAGATGGTGGGCTACAAAAACGCTTTCCTTTTCCTCCTATTGCTCTGAATGCACTTATCAAGGCATGTCAGCTCAGGGAAAAGTGTGGCCAGAGATTAGTTAGAGGTATCCGAGTGCACACTTCCTGGGCCTTCTGTAGGAGAAGTCACAGAAGATGGAGTTGTTGCGTCCTGCCAGCCTCCATTAGCCTGAAAGGAGAAATACAGTTCAACGGGTGCACGTCTACATATTAATTCTACTCCCCAATTTAAAACACCCAGATGACAACATGAGAGCAGAGATGCATTAGCAAAATGTATTTTCTAAACCCACTGTGGCAGGAGTTGGCAGCATGTGTTAAAGTGGGATTAAATGCATGTAAAACAAATCCATCCCATCAAGTAAAGACTTGGCAATAAATCAACATGCCGAAGAAGGGCTTCAGCGAGGCCCATGCTGGCACCAAGCTTGGCCTTTGATCTGCTGGTAAAACTACAGTGTCTCAAAAAGAATCTCTTAAGAAGGGAGCAGTGGAGAAGCTCAATGCAATGCCTCAGCAAAAGCCTGGGCTCCATGAAGTCTAAACTTCACCCCGGCTTAATCATCATTTCCACAGAGAAGCAGTTGCCCACCCTTTTTCCATACACGCCTGATAGCCAGCTACTGTAACCCTTAGAAAGTGAAGGCCAGAATTTCCCTCCAAATAGGATCTTCCAGAATGAAAATGCATGAGCCGCGGAGCAGCACACACTGTTAAAATCTGTATTCCAATTATCTGTGGCCGAGGCTGCTATTTGGGATGTTGCTCCTGCCTTCCACATGCTGCTGGCCCTTCCTGCCTCAGACCCGCAGCAGCAATAACTGTACTCAGAAACAAATTTGCCTTATGTCTTGGCCTATAGTGGCAATTGCTGAAATCAATGTCTGATCAGATTTCTGCTGTGGCAGACAGCTTGTCGCTACATATTTTTATGTCAGTCAAGAAGAGGGAGGTGCCAGCCTCGTGAGTTGGGGAACACTGAGTGGAAGTGACGGGGCAGGCCTTTCTGGAGAGGAGGCGAGGGTGAGCTGGCTTCCAGTGCCTGCAGCACCAACCACCCTCTGCCTGCATGCTGCCCCCAGACCCGGAATCCCACACCAATGTCAGGGTGGATCATAAGGTGCCTCCTGCCTCCCTCACATCTACCTGCAATTTCCTCTGCAAGTCCATCCAAAATGTCCTCTTTCAGGCCTGGGCTGCCAGGCTGCTGAGAACTCTGTCTAGATTCCCTGCCCAGCCTAGATATAGCTCCTAGATGAGCATGTGGCAGCCATTGTTTCTTCTCCTGTGATTACAGTTCCTGGAGAACTCCCTGTCTTCTGATTCACTGCAGAGTTCGGCAGGCAAAGCACCTTTTCTACCTCCATGACCCACGGAAAGGGAGGGAAAAACCTAACAACCCCACAGAGATGACCAGAGCCTAACGGAAGAGGATTTTCCAGGCTTGGGGCATACCAAATTCAGGTTAAGAACAACAAAAGGAAACAATATTAGAAAAAAAAAAAAAAAAGCTATGGTGGTATTGTTCTAAAGCCTCTGTTGTGCCAGGTTGGCTAATGACATGCCCGTGTGTGTTCGGTGGACTCTCAGAAATCCTCTTCTCTATCTAAAAGGTAAGCTGTTTCCCCCCTCAGGTATGAAAATCTACTCAGGAAAAGAAAAACTCTCACACAGATACAAGTCTAAAGATATTCCATCTGAAGTAAACATCATTCCTCTTTTATCCAAATTTATAAACAACAAATGTACAATATTTTTACCCAGCGTGGCAGCTGGAGGAGAGGTTGTCGGCAAGCATTCTTTTTTTTTCAAAATAAATTAATCCTTACTCTGGTGGTTTGAGATTATGCACTGTATTATACAACAGCGCCTTATCAAGCCTCATCAGTGAAGATGGAATTCATGTCTGTAAAATGCTGCAGGCAATCACAGTTTCATATTTTATCATGTTGATAAGGATATCGCACATTCTCTGAAGCATTTCAAAACACTTAAATGAAAAAGGAGAAATGCAACTAAAAGGCTTTTTATATGGTTTGTTGTGGGTTATTATGAGTTATTTATAAGCCCAAAAAGAAAGATTTGACATTTCAAATGTAAAAGATTTGAGTATTTAATGGTCCTTTTTTCCCTTTACAATTGAACATCCTCAATCACTTTTTAAATCATTAATATTTACTCTCATAGCAAGCCAAGGCCCTAAAAAGGGAGAATTTTGCCCATTTTCTTCCTGAGTCTACTACCGTGAGTTGGGCAGTTAATTTCCTTCCTAAGTGTAGAACCCCAGACTCCATCCACCACCCCACGCAGCACCGCCACGATGACCTGCCTCCCTGCCTCCTTCCCCTTTTCCAGAGCTGTGTGTTTTGCCATTTTCCATCCATGTCAGTGGAGGGAAAGGTAAAGTTGTAGTGAAGTAGTTACAGAAGTTAAAATCATTTCCTCCATAATTAAAGTTGTCAAATATGTTTTGCATCCCACATTGACAATACAGCAAGATGCTTTTAATAACAGAATTATTTGTTTAGCTTGGTTTGTTGGTCTGCCTGGGAGTCTCCAAACTTACCACCTTCATCTGAGTTCTGCTTCGGAATTTTTCCTGCTGCTGATTCTAAGATAAATGACCTGTTTTCTACCGTCTCCCTGGAACACAGCACTGATGGTAGGAAATGGCATCTTAATGGGCTGATGCTTAAGTCCCTGCTGATGACAGGACACCAGCCACTTCTGGGCATCTATGACGACTTCTAAGGGTATCCAGCTGGCATTAAGCATTTAGGTTCTTAAAATAAAAGTGCAGCAAAGATGCTGCCTTCCCTACCTGCCAATAAGATGAAAAGCCAGGTCAAATGGCTATTAATTTCTTTATTAGTCACTGTTTACCTGACACTGTGCTCCTACAGCTGGCTCCCCAGAGTACTCACATTTAAATTATGTGGACTGTACAGTGAATTTCCTCCAAGGCCATCACTGTAGCCTCCCGTCTGATTGATAACATGACGGAGGGTATCCACCTAGGTGAGAGAAAACAAAATTCATCATCCCAAATCTATTAAAACGTCATCACTTACAAAAGGAAATAATTTGAATTATGTGTGCCACAAGGGTTTAACATCTTCAATGAAAGACAAATTTATCAATCAAATGTGACTGGCAGAATTTCAACCATTCTTTGCATATTTAAACTCACAAATCTTTGTTTTTCATGCCAGCCAAACAATAACATCTTCATGGCAATGCAACTTTCCATCTACAGCAACCAAATGGATGTGGCTGTGGGTGAAAACCTACTTAAATTGTGTATATGGAATTATCTCAACTCTCTCTCTCTCTCTCACTTTCTCTGTGTCTCATACACACACATCTAAATGTATAAAAACTATATGAGTAGTTCTGTTCTCAATTAAGAGGACAAGAAAAGAGTAGAAATTATAGAGTTATAATTTAAGAACTCAGATTTTGTACTCTGACTTAAGAAATGAAACAGCAACATGTTCTTAAACGATATACACACTGGAACACTCAATTTTTCTGTTCTATTTTGTGACAAAAGTAAGATGCACCCAACCCCTCTCCATGAGCTCAAGCCAGAGCCGAATGCATTCACAAAGTTTATCAGGTTTGAATCATCACAAGTCACTGTTTGCTTGACTTCTCATTAAATTAAATGGTGGGGCAGACGGGTCCCGTTTGGAAGCACCCAGCACAGGTTCTGCATGGATGTGTAGACCACTTCCATAGGGTCAGAGGAAGGAGTTTTGAGCCCAAACCCTACCCTGCTAGAAAGGCCCCTCTGGGGCATCTCTCCTACCTGTGATTGCACATTGGCTCCGACTTGGGACCCTTGGTAAGAATCCCCATTCAGACTCTGCATGTTCATGAACATGTCCCCAGAATTTGGGAGGTTAAAAGAACCAGAAGAACCTGGAAAGGAAAGAGTTAAGTAGCTGAATAACAGAGAGCTACACACATAATCCTCAAAGACCTAGAGGCAGGGAGAGGAGAAAAAGTACAGAAGGGAAAGGCTGTGCGCAACATAAAGCATTTCCAGATCTAAGAGGACGGAGAGTAACTCCAGAGAGTTGGGTCCTGTGAGTCACTCTACATCTAGAAGTCCCATCAATGGGGAAGCCCAAACTTAAAAAACAAAACCAAAAATGAAGAGACAAATCAAAATAAATTAAAAAGAAAAGATAAACCAAAACACCCAGCAGCTGGCCTGGACCCTTCCCCTTGTTTCCACTGATCTGCAGGATTTAGTCAAGACACGAGCCTGTCAACAAGGCTAACTGTCACGGTGGACAGCCACCCAGAGAAGAGACTTTTCCAGGAACTCTTTCTTAGCTATGCATATACCTCCCTCTCCTTTCACCTGTTTTTATGTGCCATTAAAAAGAACTGGGGGGCGAGGAGACAAGACAAAACAAACAAAAAATCCCCTATTTTCTGAACTTCTAAAGATCTATTTAAGAGACCTTCTCAGAAAAGTCCCTGGAATTGCTACTCAAGTCCATCTGTTTGGACTAGCTGCACATCTTTCATTGTTATTCAAGTTCCCCGAAACTTTAAAGTATTTCTAACCCCCTCACAAATGTCACATAAAATGTAGCCAAAATGTACCGGACAAGGATCCAAGAATCTTGCATGCGTGTATTAAGCACCATAACCCTCACAGCTAGCCACCTGCTGAGCATGCCGTCAGTCCTGCTCAGACAATGTTGCCGAAAGGCAGAGGAAGGACAGAGGCGCTGGGCAGAAAGCACCGCTGCACTTCCCTCCAGCATTCCAGCTTCCTCATGCACAGCAACTGCTGCATTTCCCACTTCTGCTATTTCACTCTCCACAGACCACTACTGACCCTAAAGTGATAACTGGAAAGAGATAGCTAAAATAGTCATGAGTGAGAGCACTCTGCCTAATTGCTGAACTGAAAGCCACCACTAAGTGTAAAAGTTCCATCATCTACTAGTGAGTGGCATTCACTGTGAAGAGTGGGTTTACAGGCTCTGGCCTTCCACTCATTCACCCATCTCAAGAACAAGCCTACATTTGAATATAAATCTTCCTTTTTAAGTCCACTCTGTCCTCAGTATGGCTCTTGTTTCCTGGCCTGTGGGACAGGGCATTGTGGCATAAGGCTGCCTGGGCCAGCTGGGGAGCAAGCCCCCAGTACGCACCGGAATTTGGTGTGGTGGGCGAATTGGTCTGGTTGTTCTGCACAGCTGCTGCTACTGCGTGTGCAGCTGTCACGGCCGTCTTTGCAGCATAGAGGTTGGCTTCTTCCTGAAACTTGCCGATATTCTTCTTGTACCTGATTCGTTTGTTGCCAAACCAATTGGATACCTACAAATTACAGGGACATGGAGGTGAAGGGGAAGAGAGGAAGAAATAATGAAAATCCAATAATACCTGTCGGACACAACGCAATACCACACAATTCCTAGCCTGCAACCTCGCATCCTATGGATCATGCATTATGGTTTTAGGGGTTATTTTCTCTTTTGGCAAAATTCTCACATTCTTTTGGAATAACACCACTTTCTTAGAGTTGGCCACACTAATATCAAAATGGCAGGGAGCACTGCTCATAAAAGACATCCAACTGCTATATACCGATTAGTATATAAATAGTCAGGCCCCCAAAATCAGGCTGAAAAGCTGAAGGAAATATTTGCTAAGTTAGGTAACTAATAAGAAATACTTGAACATGAACAACTTATTCTTCTTTTTTGGGTCTAGAATAATTTTGGCAGCTGTATAGTAGAATCATGTTTGGTCTGCTGAAAAGAGTAACATCAATTAATAATGGATGAAAAAACCCTTTGTCTTCTGCCTTAGCAAACACTGCATGTCTGCCAAGATGGCTGCTCAAGCTCTGCCAGTTAACATGTGGGAAGGTCACAACTTGAAAACTCAAGTAATTCCAATCAGGTCAAATGCAAACACAGAGGAGCAACTCTAATGTCATCAGGTAGAAGATATTTATTTCTTTTGCAAACTTCTTATGATGTCAGCTGGTGCAAATGGAAGAGATTTCTACAAAGGATCTTGGCAATAGGCAGATTTCATCACATTTCAAGGAGAGCAGAACTCAGCCCCAGAATCATGGCTCACAGTTACAATGTGTTCAGGCACCTGTAATTGAGCTATATAAAGAAGCTAAAAGCCACACAGCAATTTATAAGAAAGTATACCCACTCACTATATAAAAGGATCTAACCTCTCTTTTATTAAAGTAACAGTTTAAAAATACTTTTCAATAATTTCTTAATAATCTGTCAAAGGGGCATATTGCTGTAATATCAGGCTGGGTGGGATCATTGTTCTACACTGAAGGTATTCTTCTTCTTTCTTTTTTTTTTTTTTGAGACGGAGTCTCGCTCTGTTGCCCAGGCTGGAGTGCAGTGGCACCATCTCGGCTCACTGCAAGCTCCGCCTCCCGGGTTCATGCCATTCTCCTGCCTCAGTCTCCCAAGTAGCTGGGACTACAGGCGCCCGCCACCAAGCCCAGCTAATTTTTTGTATTTTTAGTAGAGATGGGGTTTGACCACGTTAGCCAGGATGGTCTCAATCTCCTGACCTCATGATCCACCCGCCTTGGCCTCCCAAAGTGCTGGGATTACAGGAGTGAGCCACCACGCCCAGCCCCTGAAGGTATTATTCCTAACAGCTATTCATAGGGGCCCTGAAGAGACATAAGGAGTAGTATGTAGTTTGAAGCCTTCCAACCCAATTTACACTGTGGGCACCCCTTTTGACCATTTCTGCCAAGTCTTTAATTGCTTTGGAAATAGAATTCTCATTCTTCAGCCTATGGCACTCATCCTTCTGGAAGGAGCAGAGAGCCCTGGCAAGGGAGCCACGTGAGGAAGACAACATTGGCCTTGCTGCTGACCATATGCTGTCCACCCTGGGGGTCATGGGGTGCACACATATGCACATACACACATGCAGGCGTACTTGCCGAGGACCTATGCAGCAACCATGAGCGCAGGTTCGTCAGACAGAAACAAGCCAAGCCCATCAGGAAGTAAATGTGCTACAGATCAGCACTTCCTAGCTGTTTCTGTTCCACCATCTTTTTTTCCCCCTAGAAGACTGTATGTATCCCTTCTTTTCTTCATATCAAATAGAGTGGCTCTAATAACTATCATTTGGTGAATGACCATTATGCAGAGCACCTTGCATACATTTTCTCATTTTAATGTGAACAATTTCAAGGGCTAGGTGGTAGAGGGGAGTAGTTATACTGGCATGACACCAGTCCCAAATCCAATGGCCTTGTCTCTCTGACTAGTTTGACCTCTCAACAGTGTCTGATACTTATAACACCCCTCTTGCCTAGAGCAGGCTCTTACATGGTGTATGTGACATTATTCTCCTTCCTCCAACATCTGCTCTTTCCTGATATGAGAGACAGAGAGAGAGACAAGTTTTCTCCAGGACTCAGCTCTTGACCCTCTTCTCTCTTGCACCTAGAGCAACCTTATCCATATTCAAAATTTCAATTATCCTCTCTGTGTGGATGACTCCCAGATTTCCATCTCTTATCCATATCATCTATGAATTTAGTGAGTTCTCATTTTTAAAGAGATTTCCCTATGTATTGTTCTGCCACAACCTCCAACTCAATAGGTCTAAGAGGAAGTCGGGTGTCCTCTAAGCCTGTGCCACCTCCTCCATATTTTCTTTGTGGTCCTGATCTCTCCATCTCCAGAGATGTGGTACTCACTACCTCACAAAATCCCTGCCTCCATTGGTGGATAGTCCTAATGGGTATATAGTTCTCTTTATTCTGAACTACAATCTGGTTCCCTTTCCTTTCCACACATTGGTCCTACTTCCAACATCTAGACTGTCACAACATTAGGCCTTCAAGCTCAGCCCCAAGGGACCTCTTCATCCTATTATTAGCCTTCTTGGCTCTCCCTTCCTGAGCCCCATAGGCTCACAGCAGGTGTGCATTATAACTGCATAGGATGTGGCAATAGGAGGAAGTTAGGAGGAAGCGAGGAAGCCATGAGGGCTTGAGCCAGGCAGAGTAGTAGTAGGAGTGGAGAGGGTACATATTATGGAGGAGGAACAGACAGAATCTGGCCACTGACTAGCTCTGGAGGTCAGTGGAGAGGGACAAGTCAGAGACGATGCAGGTGTGGTGCCCAGGCCTTGAGCAGGATGGAGACAGATACTCGGGAGGAATTTCTGCACCAAGACAAATCAGCTTCAGTGACCATTAGAATCCATACCAGAATTATGTGATTCTAAAAGTTCTAAATCAAGATTGGAAAAGGACTACAAAGGTATGGGTTCTGATTATGCTTGTTAAAGCATGTTCTCTTTGACCTTACCTCATGTTTCCCAACGCATGCTCTCAGCTCAGGAGACAGACCTAGAGCTGGCTTGCAAAACGCTCCTTTAATACATAATTATCACTCTAGCTTTTCTGACTAAGACTGTCAGGCCTCAGAAAGAGTTAAATATTGAACATATCTATAGTGCAAAGGAGGATAGTCTTGGTTGAGAGGGAATCTGGCATTTCTTAAGCATAATTAATGAAAATTCCCCAACTCTGAATTTAGCAACAAAGGCCCATCTTAGAATTCTCTTCTTCCAAACAATTCTCTGTTGGATTCAGTACTTTGTAGTTAATATTACCTTGACAATCAGAGAAGCTATAATACATTAATGAAACCTAGCCTGGAAAATCAGATTACAGCTTTATTAACAGTTTCATAATTGAGGAATCTCTGTACCATCGAAGGTCTCATCTCTAGATATGTAAGAATCCTCTGTTTATGCATACCTCTGGACCAATCAAACAACAGTCATCACTAATAAAGGTTTATTTAATTCTCACAGTAAAATTTTAATATCACCAGCAGCCTGGGGAAGCTTTAGCAAGTGGATTTGCTTGACATCAGATCGTTTTTATTCTGCTAGTCCCAATACTTCTTAATCTTTAATATCAAGGCAATTAAAATTAATGGCCACTCATCCGAAGCTACTGTGGGCACTGTTTCCTTGACATCAATTGTTTGATGGGATTACCTAGAGGTTAAACTAACAAGCAAGGTTTAATTGGAAGCAATGAAAGAAGCAGTGATCATACGTTATGTTTAACCTGCATAACCACATCTAAATGAATATCTAAAAATGTTAAACTATTTCTCAAATTAAAATATGCACGTCACATTCTGATATTACAGATTTGGGTATTGCAGCAATCAGCTATTAAGACCACACTACTGCAACTGAGATGGGGTAATTAATGTATCAATCGACACCTAAATTCAGGATTTTTTTTCACCTTTTAAAAACAGATGGATATAATTAGTTGCAAAAGAAGCCCTAAGCTCGCCCAGTAGGAAGCCTCCAAGGCTGCAGGTCATGTGGCCCCTCCTGCACAGTGCTCCCAGTGGGGCCAGGCTGTATGCATGGTGCATGAAGGCGAGCAGAGCTTGCTCCATCTCTGAACTGGAATGGTCTGTACAGTGGTCCCAGAATAGAGACGCAGGCAGGAAATTGGTGAAGGGAAAGGGACTACACTGTCTTGTGCCTCTCTGTTGAGCCGCATATCAAGGATTCATGACTCTGGATTGTGCCCAAGGCAAAGGGCCATGGAAGAATTTTAAGATCAATTAAAAATGAGAATAAAAGCACAAGTACTCTCCCTCTTCTACTGATGTTCATTGTTATCAGCCCCCAGACTGAGCCTCTGGTAATTAGGGGAACGAGTAGTGCACATTATGCAGGCCGCTGATTTTCTGGAACTCTTCTGCAAGGCCAAGGAGCAGCCAAAACGGGCTCTGGTCTCTCCCATATACTACAACCATGTATTCCCCCCGCCCCCCCCCAACGCAATTCAGCTATAGGTTGCCAATTGCTTTTAAAAGTAAAAATGCTTTCCACATAATACAATACCTAGATTCACCTTTTATATAGCTTTTTTACCTTCTTCAAAAAGTTTTTACTTATTATCTCACTTAGAACCTCTGATTTGGAGGGAGTTGAGTCAGATGTGGGAAGTATCACATAATGGTTACGTGCTTTCGACTCAGAATCCAGTTTCAAATTCACACTCTGCTATTTACTAAGCTGAGTGACTTTGGACAGATTGTTTTAGTTATTTTAGTGTTTCCTTTCCTATAAAATGAGAATAACAATATAAATCTTAGTATCTTCCTCACAGAATTGTTGGGTGCGTTAATGGCTTTGGCACATACTATTTACCTGGTAACTATTAGCTATTACTATCACTCATGTTTTATCAAGGAAGAAACGAGAGATCCAGCACACAGACAAGTTGCCCAAAGTGGGATGCAAAGTGGGATGGATCTAGAATTCAGCCCCAGGACTTCCCATCAGCTTTTTCTTTTTTAAATAACCAACTGCGAAATGCTTACCAAGCATCTGCTATGGTCAATACTGTACCAGGTGCTGTGGGGAGATGAAAAAATAAGCACATGGCCCCTCCTGCCTGGACTTTACAATCTGGTTATAAAAGCAATGCTATCCACTCAAAATAATTAGCAAAACTTGCAGGGTGGTGATGATCTCATGTTGAACCGTATAGTGCAGACAGGGATTTGGAGGAAGAGACATCCCAGCAGGTCTGAGAAATCAGAGGAGGCTTGTGAGGCAAGGTCAAACCTGAACGGGACCTCCGTTTCAATCCAGTTCAATTCCAGAGTACTTTTATTGAAACTCCACAATTCAGAAGCAGAAAACTCCAATGGCTCGTGTGGCCACAAACAAGCCAAAAATGCAAGCCTGCCTCCCTCTCCCTGGACCACTCCGAGATCCCAGAAACTTTTGTTCTCTTACGTAACTTAACTTCCTTTTCCCTTCTTAACCTCTAAACCCCATTTTTATAGTGACAGAGGGAAGAGAAACCCATTCTACAGAAAAAGGAGAGGAAAAATCAAGAAGTGTTTCTACAAGAGGTAGCATCTGAGAGAACTTTTCTGTCGGGGAAGGAGCAGGCAGTGAGATGGGGAAGGCATTGGTACCTGGGGAGGAGCAGGAGCAAAGCACCTGAAGGGCTGGCAGGTTCTGGCTGAGGAAAAGGAAGGGGGAGAAACTCTGGGCAAGGGAAAGCCTGAAGAGGGGCTCGCAGGTTCTCCCCAGGTGTTACTGCTGAGTGCAGGGGACAGAGCTGAAACAGAGCCCGAGATCTGTAGCAGTGGAGTTCAGAAAGGGTTCCAGTGAGGCTGACCTCCCATCCATGTGCCTGTCCAGGGTCAGTGGTCTGCACATTTTTGCTGTGCAAAATTCCCCCTAAAATAATTTTGAAAAATCATGGACCTTCTCACACATTTTTCCTTCCTTGCACATTTTCTAAGTTGGCATCTACAATTTTTCATAAGTCTACATAGTTGTAAACAGTGTTATTCCAGTATATCATAAATGTTGACATCTTAAAATAAAACTGTAACACTGTTCTTTAAAATGTATCCAACCAAATATAAATAGCACAGCAATTTGATACCCATTATCCATTTAAAAAATACATAGGCCAGGCGTAGTGGCTCACCCCTGTAATCCCAGCACTTTGGGAGGCCAAGGCGGGCAGATCATGAGGTCAGGAGATCGAGACCATCCTGGCCAATATGATGAAACCCTGTCTCTACTAAAAAACAAAAAATTAGCCAGGCATGGTGGTGCACGCCTGTAGTCCCAGCTACTCAGGAGGCTGAGGCAGGGGAATCGCTTGAACCCAGGAGGCAGAGACCGCAGTGAGCCAAGATCGCGCCACTGCACTCTAGCCTGTCAACAGACGGAGACTGTGTCTGTCTCAAAACAAAAAAACAAAACAAACCTGCTCTTCAAGTCTAAAATTTTATGTTCTTTTTGTTCTTGAAAGTTTATTTCTGTTCATTTCTCTCCCATATTATCCTAATGCAATATACTTTTATGCTCTACAAAAGGAATATATGGAAATTGAAAATTTGAAATTGTTTTTATTTCCTGTAATTATAAGGCTCTACATGTTTAATATTTCCTTCTGGACTAAACTATCATTATAGTTAGTCTAAAACTAACCAAAGCAATACAAAGACTTATTTTGATAAATAAAAATATACTTATTTTGACCATCAAATGCAGGTTTCATCGTGCACACATTTCGTACTTGGGAGTGGGGTGACGGTACAGTGCCGATTAAAGGAGGTTTGGTTACCACCAGTATTTCATAACGTCTCTTGTTGGGCACCCAGGAGGGTCTCATACTTCAGGGCAATGAACCAGGTGGAAGTATCCCTTTCTTTCATAAAGTAAGGAAAGGGCAGGAAGGGAAAAGAAAACCAACACAATGCTTCCATCAGAGCCACTTTCTGGGGCAGGTGGATTTTAGGAAGGAGTACACATATATATAAGGAAAGCTGGCCAGTGAAAACCTTGAAACCATGCATACCTGAGTCCTCTTTGGAAAACCTTCAGCTACTCTGTGGAGTATGCGTCCCACCCCCAAGTTTGCAGAGTGCTGCCTTAAGTGATCAGGCTAACTCTGGTTACATTCTAACTTCTCTATGTGAGCATAGCATGGGAACCCCTCATACTGGGTGTGCCTAAAGACTTTTTCTGGGCTCAAAACAGGGCTCATTCGGGTAACCACTTCCATGTCACAATGACCTTTTGTAGCTACACAGACAACAAATCTGTCAATTATAGGATCTTTTAAGTTCAGATTAAAGAAATAAACTTAAGGGGGGTAGATACAGTTTACTTTTTATTTAGCATAACCTTTCTGGAGTGTAAGCCAGCAAATATTAACACACCCTTTGCCCAGATTACTAAAACTTATCTTGAGAAAATACTTATAGATAAATGTACAAAGATATCCACTACAGCCCTATCTTTTTTTTTTTTTTTTTTTTTGAGGCAGGGTCTCACTCTGTTGCCCAGGCTGAAGTGCAGTGGCATAATAATGGCTCACTGCAGCCTCAACCTCCCAGACTCAAGAGATCCTCCCACCTCAGCCACCTGCTGGAGGCTGAGGTGGGAGGATCTCTTGAGCCTGGGAGGTTGAGGCTGCAGTGAGCCATCATTACAGCCAGCCAATTTTTATATGTTTTGTAGAAACAGGGTTTTGCTATATTGCCCAGGGTAGTCTTGAACTCCTGAGCTCAAGTGATCCACCTACCTCCCAAAGTGCTGGCCCCTCAGTCCTACTGCCCCACTACGCCTGACCCCTTAGTCCTACTTATTAATAGAAAGAGAGAGAGAGAAAGAGAGAGAGAGAGAGAGATTAAATTTATAGCACATTTATATAATGGAATATGATCATTTATTAAAAGATCATGTTGACGGGAAATATTTATTGACAAATCAAGGGGAAAATATTCATTATATACTATAAAAAAGGAAGAAAGGGCATTTTTTTCTTTTTATACACCATGAGCCTTTGTTTTATTATTTTAGTAAAAATACTCAAACACTGACATACATAGATGTAGGTATATACACAAGCACAGGAAAAAAGTACTAACATGACTATCATGTACAGTGGGGTTTAGAAGTAATTTCTGGTTTTGTGTTTGTTGTGTTTTCAGGTATCATCCAAATTGTTTTCAGATCAGCAAGTATTAGGATTTTTCAAATTCGAAAAATATACTTTTTAATGAATAAATTAAAAAAAAACAACAACAGAAAAAGCACTGGAAAGTCACTTAACAATCTTTATGAGTTTAAGTGCCAGGTCTTGTGCTGGGACCCAGAGCTATATGAGTGACCAATCCCATTACTGTACTCTATCTGAAGGGCATGGTTGACAGGTTTGAGAATGCTTAAAATAATTAAAATCAAACACTTTGTAAATCTCAAGCCACTGAAATTTCCCAAGTGGCTTTGCATTTAAGAAAAATTCCTTGTTCAAAATAAAAAGCTAAACCATCTATAATGTCTCCACAGTCACTGAAAGCCAATTTATTAATTAGCTTTAATTGTATCTTATGTTTCAAATTCTGTCACTACATTTATTGATCATGTTAATAACAGCATTAAATAAAAGAGAAAAATTATTACTTAAAGGCAGCCTCTAAGAGGCAGAAGTGCAGAACTTTGTAGTTCATCCTTGACGTTGCTTCCGTGAATAAACTGCGTCAGGGAGAGGATCTGCACTTGTTTGGAAAGAAGCAGCTGACACTAAAACATCATTATTGAAATTAACAAACTGAAAATTTATGAAGCACAAATCTTAGAAAAATTTGCCATTGTGTTTCCCCATGTTTACTTGTGATGCATACTTTATGTACTGTGCCTAATTAAATATAACAGATTATGAAATGTTGAAATGTTAAGTCATGTATAATGGAACATGGTAGCACATTTACATGGTAAACAATTTTACCTCTAACAAAGAGTTTCTCCCTAATCAATGTTTTCATCCCCATTATGTGATTCAATTTGAAGTGAGGGATGGAAGCCAGATACTGTTCAATTTTTAAAGTTAATGGTGTTAATAAATTCTAAATTTCACACCAGTCCTCTCCCTCCAGAAGGTACAGGTTTGATACAGTTTCTATAAGGACAGAAAGGCTGGGCACTCTGGATACACACACTGTGTGCATTCCTCTAAGAACTCTGAGGACAGCTGGATAAATGGGTTTGAGAGCCAAATGGACCTGTGTGTAAATCTCAGCTCTGCAATTTCCTGCCTATGTTACCTTAGACAAGTCTTGCCATCTAAGGTTCTCCTTTCCTGGTCTACAAGGTGGAATAATGATACCTCCTCTTCATGGGGCTGTTGTGAACATTAAATGAGATGGCATGTTGAATACATAGGACTGTGCCAGGGATGTACCAGGCACTCAGTAAATGTTAGTTTTCCCTTTTCTTAAAACAAATCAGCAATAACAAAACCCTCTGAAGGCCAACGGCATACACGCCATGCTTACTTCCTGCAGTGCCTAAGGTCAGGACCCCTTTTCCCAGGAGCTTCAAGTTCTGGGCAAGCTGGCCCTGCCCCCAGTGCTGGTGAGACACTGGTAAGAGGGAACAGGCAGCAGCAAGAAGGGAAAAGGAGGTGAACTCCTACATACCTGAACAGAATAAAATTCCTACCACAGAAGACCAAGAGCTCCCATCTGCCACACTCCTGCTGGGCTATTGCTCTGCACAAGTACCTGACAGCACTACCTGTATCCCTTCTCATCCGTGTCCCAACTCAGCAGGACAATGCACTGGACCTGGAATTTGCAGGAAACCTGAATTCCAATGCCACTTGTGCCTGTTTTCAAACAGTGGCCATTTGCAAAGAGCTCATTATGAGCCAGCTCTGTATTAGGAATTTTGCATGTATTATCTCATTTAACTGTTACAAAGACCCAATTTTACTGAAGCAAAAACTGAAGTCAAAAAGTTTATGTAACTCACCTAAAGTTACAAAGCCCGTTTCATTATGTCTTGCCTGATAAAACTTGTTTTCTCTTAATACTTAGTACAAGTTTTAAAAATTATTCTTTACTCAATTTCATTTCTTTTTCACTGTATTAAATGGTGAGGTCTACAAACTTATATTCTACCTTTTCAGTGCAAAATATTTCAGCTCCTTCATGGTTAAAATGTGGGCTAGCCCAAGAATCCACACATTTTTTTTTCTCTTCTAAGAAAACAAGTTGCAAATGTGGCCAGGTGCGGTGGCTCATGCCTGTAATCCTAACACACTGGGAAGCCAAAGTGGGTGGATCACCTGAGGTTAGGAGTTTGAGACCAGCCTGGTCAACATGGTGAAACTCCGTCTCCACTAAAAATACAAAAATTAGCCAGGCATGGTGGTGCACGCCTGTAGTCCCAGCTACTCAGGAGGCTGAGGCAGGAGAACTGTGGGAGAACCCGGGAGGTGGAGGTTGCAGTGAGCCGAAATCAAGCCATTGCACACCAGCCTGGGCAACACAGCGAGACTCTGTCTCAAAAAAAAAAAAAAAAGAGAGCGAGAGAGAGAGAAAAGAAAAGAAGTTGCAAATTTATCACAACTGACTTGAAAACCAACTTTTGGAAAATATCCCACTTTTAATGGGAGAACCGAACAAATAGAAATTCAGTTTCCATAGCATTTGAAATAATTTAAAACAGATTCCCTTGTCAAATACAGTATTTTTTAAATTTGAGGCTGTGAAAAATTTTATTGCCATAATGTGCTGACACTCTTACAGTTCAGCTTTGCCCTTTCTCCTCTGCATGATAGACTGATAACTGCTCGTGACATTCACAAAGAGGCTCATCTGCAAAAGTGTATAAAACATCAGCCTTGTGGCCACAGTACATAGAAAATGGATGACACTGTTCAACTCCCTAAAACATGTGCTGAGGGGTGCCTCTAAATTACCACAGACAACATTTACAGTTAAGAGGTTTTTTTTCTTTAAAATTATTTTTCTTATTAGAAAAAAAAATGTGGTAGGTATACAACTTAGTAGTTTTCCTTCCTAGGCTCTATGGAAAGCCTCTTTGACAGATTTTGAAACACTGACATCACAACTGTGGAACTGCCTCCCATCAGCTACGCTGAAAGGTGAAGCCATCTCCCAGGCAACACAGCAGCATCCCAGAATGAATGCACAGAGCACTCCAAATAACGATGGGCCAGACTTTTTGTTCTGACAAGTTTCAGGTAAATCTTATCTCTGTAAATAAAAACATCAACATGCATTCAGTGTCCTATGAAAAGAAATCCTACAGTCACACCTCTTGTTTAAGGGAAACGCTTATTTATTCAAACACCATTCCTCACCACATACCCACTGCAGTTTTCTTTTCTTTTCAAAAATCCAGAAAAATTTCATTTAATTGTTAAAGCGGGTATACCTATCCTCAAAAAGCATAGTAAGCTTTCAATATATATAATTAATTCTCATCAAAAATGAATCTCATGCATTTCTGGAGTAAAGAATACAAAATATATATATATGGTAGGTCCATCAGAGACTAAGAACAGACACACCCTCATGCCCCGCCCTGGATCTCACCTTCAGGGAGCCTGTGAATACTTAGCACGCTAGTTTGCCGGATGTCAGAACCTTTGTTCCCTCTTTCTTTTGGATCCTTTATAAGACTCTGTATGCCCAGCAAGAAAATGTAGGTTGAATGGATGACAACTGGCATTTAATGAACATTCATGAGACGCCAGGCCCTGTACTAGACACTCTTCATACATTATTTCATCAACCCCTGAATCCCCTGAGCAAATTATCGTTATTCTCATTTTATAGATAAAAAATGACTCATTAAATAATTTGCTTAAGGTCACACTGTTACTAAATAGTGCTGGAGCAGAGTCTGAGTGACTTCTCCGCCTTCCTACACAGAATGTACGGTCATCTGAAGTTAAAATACCAGTTTATCAAAATACATGATATGAAAGGACAGCACTGGATGGGTGCGGTGGCTCATGCCTATAATTCCAGCACTTTGAGAGGCCGAGGCAGGAAGATGGTTTGAGCTTAGGAGTTTGAGACTAGCCTGGGAAATATGGTGAAACTCCATCTCTACAAAAAATACAAAAATTAGCCAGGCATGGTGGCTCATGCCTGTAGTCCTAGCTACTTGGGAGGCTGAGTTGGGAGGATCACTTGAGCCCAGGAGGTGGAGGTTGAACTGAATTTTCAGTCTTTTGCTATTATAAAGACTGGAGCAAGAAAAATTGTACATAGATAATGTGTTTGTAGATTAAATTAGAAATGGACCTACTGTGTATGCGTGTGCATATATATATACACACACACGGATATACATGCACATATATACAGATATGTACAGTATATACATACATACACACACCACATACACATTCATGTATATATAATATATATTTAAAGCTATTTCTTTCTAAACATGGCTTTAGCTGTACCCCATGAGTTTTGGTATGTTATCTTTTCACTGTCATTCAGTTATTTTCTAATTTCCATTGTGATTTCTTCATTAACCCAAGGGTTATATTGTTTAATTTCTAAACATATGGAATTTTATTTGGTTATGTTATTTTCTAGTTATCTGTGATTTCTAGTTTAATTCCACTGTAGTCAGAAAACATAGTCTGTTTTAAACTGTTTAAAATTTATTGAGAGGTACTTTGTCCCAGAATATAGTCAACTTTCAAAATGTTCTATAAGTGCTTAAAATTAGAATGTATATTCTGCAGTGGTTGGATGTAGTGTTTCTATATATGTCCATTAGGTCAAGTCTGCTAATTGTTAAAACCTTCTATATCTGTGCTACTCCAAAGTATAGTTCCAGAACCATCAGCATCAGCATAATCTGGGAGCTGTAAATTGCCAGCCCCACTACATACACTTTGAATCAGAACCTCTGGGAATGGGGCCCAGAAATCTATATTCTAAAAGCTCTCCAGATCATTCTTATTTATGTATGCTAAAGTTTAAGAAGCACTGTTTTATGTCCTTACTGACTTATATGTATGTGTCTGCTTGTTCAGTTACAGAAAAGTGTGAAAATCTCCTATAGTGATTTTGAATTTGCCTATTTTTCTTTAAAATTGTATAAGTTTTGCTTTATGTTTTTTGAGCTTCCTTGAAGTGCTCTTTATCTGATATTATTAGATCAACACAAACTTTCTTTTGGCTATTGTGCACATTTACATTTTTTCATACTGCTATACTTTCTATGTCCTTATATTTTAAATATGTCTTTTAGAGAACACATAATTAAGTTTCATTTTTAAATCCTGACTCTATTACTTAGAGTATTAAATTCATTTACTTTAATGTGATTACTGACATATTTAGGTATAAGCCTATCATCTTACTAACTACTTCCTATTTACTTCCTATTTGTCCCACTTACTATGCATTTTTTCTTTTTCCCTTGCCATCTTTTAGACTGCTTATTTTAAAAAAAGGATTCTATGTCTCTGTCTCTCTTTATTAATTTGAAAGCTATATATTCTTTTACTTTTTTTTATGACTACCCTGGAGATTTACACTTTCTCGACTATTCAAGTCCAACATTAATTGGTACTTTTTCACTAATTGGTATTTTTGCCATCTTTTCCAGAAAACGTAAGAGTCTTGGAACAGTTACTCTCCTTTCATAACTTACAAGGCATTATTGTTGTATATTTTAAGTCTATACATACCGTAAGCAAAATAAGACACTATCTGTACTTTAAACAGTACTACTCACTTAGATTTACATACATATTTATCCTTTTCTTTGCTTTTCTACTCCTTCCTGTATCTCCTACCCTGTATCTGTAATCTTTTTATTTCTGTCTGCAGAACACATTTTTTGTATTTCCTTTAGAGAGAAAATGAGAAAAATTATTACAGTTTTTGACTGAAAATGTCTTTATTTCACCTTCACTATCAAAGGACATTTTTGGCAGGTACAGAATTCTAGGCTGACATTTAATCTGACTCATCTCTTTAAAGGTATCACTCTACTGTATTATGTCTTTATTGTTTCAGTTAAGAAATCAGTGGTCATTCAATTGTTGTTTTATTAAAGGCAAACTTACTTTTCCCACTGGCTGCTTTTGTTTCAACCATGTTTAGTGTGGATTCCTATTTATTTATTGTTTGGGGACTGGTGTTGTTCACAAGTCTAGGTCTTGGAATTTGCTATGGGTTTTGGAAAGTTTTCAGTCATTACATTGAAAATATTGCTTCTGACCCATTCTCACATTTGCTTCTGGGGCTCAATCACATGTATATTAGACTTTCTTACTGTATCCTCTATATCTCCTATTCTGTCTCCCAATTTTTCTATCCTATTGTCTCTGTATTCTTCAATACCATTATTTTCTTGTGATTCATCTTCCAGTCCACTAATTTTCCTTTCAGCAATGTCTAATCTTCTTTTAACTCAATCCAATGGGTTCCTAATTTTGATTCTAACATTTTTATTTGACCCTTTTTTTATGGTTTCCAATTCGCTGACAGAATTGTCCAGTTTGTCTTTCCTCCATTATAGACATTAAGCATAGTTATTTTATAGTCCATGTCAGATTCCTTTATTTCCTATACTATGTTGAGTCTGTTTCTATTGTCTGTTGTTTCTGCTGGTTTCTGTACCAGAAACATTGTCATGTTGTCTTGTATAGCTGTTTTTTTCTGATTGTGTGCCCAGTTTTTTTGTTTTCGTGTTTTTTTTTTTTTTTTTTGCTTTGTTTATAGAAACAATTTGAAGTCTAGGATGCTGCTATCTTTCTCCACAAAAAAAATTTTGTATTTGATTTGTCCAAGCACCTATGAATAGCAGCAATCCAATGTCAAGGAATGAGGTATTCTAAGGTAGAATAGCAGATCTTCCATTAGGGTCTATTTCTGATGTGCTCGCTGCTAAGATGTAGCCCTAGCAGTTTAAGTCCTAACCCAAAGCAAAGGGAAAAAGGCAGCATCCTTTAGCAGGTCCTAGACACCAATTCACACCTTTTCACCCCTGAAAAGTTGTCTAAAGCCCTGCTTAAATTCTCAGCCTTTTAGCTACCACCTTAGAATTGGCAATGGAATCAGGGAAATGTCATTTCCCCCAGCCTTATTTTCTTATTATCTGCAGGCTCCCTGGGCAACTTCATCCATTCCCAGGGCCTCAACTAGGAACTTAAGTGAATGACCTCCAAGCTGTATCTTTAACCTTGACCTTTCTTCTAAGTTATATTTCCAAACTGAACATTTCCCAACAGATGCTGAAGGCAATGTGAACCTAGCATAACTGCTGCCAAGATTTAATGTCCCCTCCATCAAACTAGCTTTTCCTTATGTGTTTCCTATATCAGTTAATAATATCACCATCTTCAATAAATGTCTATGTGCTGGACACACTGTGCTAGGCATTTAGAATATAAGGGTGAATAAGATAGTAGTTCTGGCCAAAATCAAGTTTACCATCTATCAGGGGAACAGTATTTAACAAATCATTATTTAGTTACGATCATGGGGAAAAGAAGTTATGAGAATATACAATGGAGGATAGGAACTGGAAGTATCACAGAAAGCCTTCTTGAAGAAATGATATTTGAAGTGAGCTTTGAAGGAGTAGAAATTAATAAGATGTCTGTATGTGTTTGGCAGGGGGCAGGGAGAGACAATTCCAAGCAGGAGAAACTGCATAACAATAATTACTATTATATCTTCACTTACTCTGTGATAGGCACTTTGCCAGGTGCTTTACACATGTTTTATCTTACTGAAACTCCCGTAACCCTAGGAAGTACACGCTATTTTTTTTTTCTTTTTGAGACGGAGCCTCACTCTGTTGCCCAGGTTGGAGTGCAGTGGCATAATCTCGGCTTACTGCAAACTCTGCCTCCTGGATTCAAGCAATTCTCCTGCCTGAGCCTCCTGAGTAGCTAGGACTACAGGTGTTGCACCACCATGCCCGGCTAATTTTTTGTATTTTTAGTAGATACGGGGTTTCACCATGTTGGCCAGGCTAGTATTGAACTCCTGAGCTTGAGCAATCTGCCCGCCTCAGCCTCCCAAAGTGCTGGGATTACAGGTGTGAGCCACCATGCCTGGCCAGTACACGCTATTTTTATCCCAACTACACACATGAGGAAAGGAGGCACACTGAGGTAAAACGACTTGCCCAAGGTCACTGAGCTAATAAACTGGGGAGGAGCTGGGGTTTTAGTTCAGGATTCTCTGAGTCTTCACAGTCTGTAGCCTTAAGTCTTGTAATAAAATCCCTCACCCCCCACATAATAACACAGGCTCCAGACTTATTAAACTGTTTTCCTAACATAACTGTTTTTTGCTTCTGAGTTTCCTCTGCTTAGAATACCCTTTCTCCCAAAGTCTTATTCATCCTTCTCCAGGTTCTACACATCATTTTCTCTAGAAGGTCTTTCCTGATCCTCTCAGTAGAAAGTAAACCCCTCTTTGTACTATATTCCTCACATGGCATCCATTTGTGCCTGTGTGCTTCCTCAGGTAACTTTTATATTCTGTCAGTAACACATCTGTCTGTTTCCCCCAACAAATTCAATACTTCTTGGGGAGAAGAACCCTATCTTACTGACCTTTCTTTGTCACAGTGCCAGGCATAGTGCCTAACATATAGTAGGCACTAAGTACCTATTGAGCAAATTAGGAAAATAGCCAAAAATCCTGGTATTTGATCTAGCCAAAGGTACTTTAAACTTATTTAAACTGTAGTTTCTACTCTCAAAACCCATACTTATTTAGAAAAATGTGTTCTCCACATAGCTGACAGAAGAATTGGGAGAGGAGAGAAATCAAAAGAGAAGAAACAAGGAAAGCCCAGGAGCATCTCTGGAGAAGGTTTCTGGATGCAAACATCAAAGAATCAACAGAAGTGGGAAGTCAGGAGGCTTGAGCGTGGAGCCTGTTCTGACCAGGTGTCTTCACCCTTTGGACTACATTGTCTATCTTCTGTTCACTCCTCCCTATCCGCTGTATACCCTGTCATGGGCCCCAGAAGGCTGCCCTGGGTACCCTCAGGCTTCTGGCCAATAGTAGGCACTGGCAGCAGATGGGAAGGGAAAAGAGTGAGATCACAGTATTTGTTTTCCTGACTCCTGCACTATAAGGCTGCCTTTTCTCAGGTCTCAGTCACTGGCCTTCTCCACACACCTCCTCTGTCTTCAGATCTACTAACCTTGCCCTCATCTCTTCAGGCCAAGTGGGTAACAGAACCAATCACTAGTATTATCCTTTGTGGTTTCCCTACACTGTGTCCACACTATTGTAAATGGTCACTTGCTCAGTGACCTTGGGCAAGTTGTTTTACCTCACTTATAAAGTGTCCTCCAATTATTCCAGTTTGAGTGTGGCATCTGTTTTCTACTGGGACCCTGGCTTATTTATTGACCTATTAGCCTCAAATGCCTCATGGAAGCCAGGCCAACGGAAAGGTTAGACACAGTGCTGAGACTAGCATGAGAAAAACTGGTAAGAATACTCAACTGGAAGGAAGAAGAGAAGGAATAGGTAAAAGAAGGCAAAGGGGACAAAAAATGGAGGAACCACAATTTTGATTACGACTTCTTCCAGGTATAGGGAAACTCCAAAACACTAAATCTAAGCTGGAAATTGTCTCTCTCTCTCTTTTTTTTTTTTTTTTTTTGAGACAGAGTCTCACTCGGTAGCCCAAGCTGGAGTGCAGTGGCATGATGTTGGCTCACTGCAACCTCCACATCCAGGCTCAAGGCACATGCCACCACGCCTGGCTAATTTTTGGTATTTTAGTAGAGACGAGGTTGCCCAGGTAGTTTTGAACTCCTGAGCTCAGGCGATCTGCCCGCCTCAACCTCCCAAAGTGCTGGGATTACAGGTGTGAACCACCATGCCCAGCCGGAAAAATTGTCTCTTTATCCTTTGTTTGGGTATCATATCAACTGCGTGTTAGAGATTTCCTCAAGATAGTCAATTCTAAAATAAATATAATATCTGATATTGCTGGAGCAAGCTTTAAGCACCACACTAATCATGGTGCTGATTGTCTGTAGAGAACAACAACAGCAACAAAAAAATCAGAAGCTTCTCTGTTTTCTTTAAATCTTGCAGATATGCCTCATCTGTACTTGGTGCTACAGCATCCTCAAAGCTCCCATCTTTTTACAACCTGCTCTTTTATTCTCGGCACACTGTTTAATGATGTCCCACCTCCACTGGGATACACAATCAGAGCTTTTAGAACAGAGGGTCTGTAGCTTTCTTTTAAGACATGTGAAAGAATCGTTTTAACAAAATAAGTTGCCTTTTCCTTCAACTTGTTTCTGGTTTACCAACTGCATACTTGCAGTAGAAATCTACTTCTGCCTTCTGTCTACTGCCAAAGCAACTGAAAAGGCTTTTATGTATAGCTGAAAAAAAGTACTGTAATTTGATAGTCATCTTCTTTTTTCCTGCTCTAATTATTATTTTAACGGGCTTCTTCTTATTTTAATAGTTTTTTTAATAAGGAAATCTTACTTACAAATTTTAATTAGCTTACTGAATATTCACTGCTTTGGAATAAGTAGTTTAATGAGTAAAGAGACCTCAGACTACTAACTAGCCTAGAGTCTCTAAAGTAGCTTAGCAGGAAAATGATGCAGCCCTAGTGATATAAGCCAAGGTCCGTACCTCACAAACCAGTACTCTGCAGCCTGGACCCTGGGGATGAATGAATCACATTGCCTCTTGCAGGAAAAAAAGTAAGACTTCAGTTTCTCCCCCTTTATTAAGAATCTCTGTGTAAAAATCCCCAAGTCCCCTACTCACTAAGGCTTGTGACCCCTGTCAAATCACTTAACTTCTCTGAACTTCAGTTTCCTCACCTGAATGGGTGAGATTGTGTTGGTATCTACATTAGACTATTATAAAAGCAGGTCTTATTTGCCACTTTAAGAGCTCTAAAATATGTTGATTGAATGAATAAATGAATGAGTCTTAATGCTGTCACTTAATCTCTCTACCATTTCTGGTTCTCATTTGTTTTTGTTTTTAAATCAATCCTTTCTTTACAGTACATTTCAATTACGGTAGAAATGAAGAATAAGTTAACATTTTTCATTCTAAAAACACCTAGCAGAGAAAATACAGCCAGTTACTCAAATTCAAAATTGGAATTAGGAGAAGAATGAAGTTTTTTATGGCTTAATAACTCAAATAATCAATGTAAATTAGCTCTATTCCAAAAAATAAAATTATACTAATATCTGCTCTACTAATTAAGAGTATGTGACAATTTAAGTATGATTCTCAGTGCATATGACATGTGAAATAGTTTATTCTTTTGTCAATTTTCAGGATGTTAGGTAAAAGGGGAACTCCAGCTTACTTAATCAAAGCAAGTCAAGAAATCAGAAATTTCAAATTCTGGTTTAGCAAATCTCTTTCTCACACATCCTACATCCAACCTATCAGGAAACCCTGTACCTTCACAATTTATCCAGAACCCAGTCACATTTCATCATTTCTATAACAAATACTCACTTGAGTGAACACTCGAGTGTACCCCAACTGATATCTCTGCTTTCCCTTGCCTCCCAGGGTCTAATGTCAGTACAGCTGCCATGGTGATCCTATAAAACTTAAGTCAGATCCATGTCACTCCTCAGTTTCCCATCTCACAGTGAAAGCCCAAGTCATCACCATGGCCTAGAAGGCCCATGAACCATTTATTTCTTCCCCAGCATCTTTAACTTCATCGCCTACTACTTGCTCCCTTGCTTAGGGCACTTCTACCTCAGGGCCTCTGTACTTGCTGTTCCCTCTGCTAGAATGTTCCTCACTGATTATCCACATGACTTGTCTTCATCTCCTTCAATCTAACCAAAAGATACCTCCTCAGGAGGGGCTTTCTTTACCACCCTATTAAAAATTGCATCTTCTAACCCCTTCCCTCCTTTATTCGTCAAGAGTAACTATCACTTCGTAACTATCTTGTTTACTTATCTGTATACTCCCACAAAAATGTAATTCCATGAGGGCAGGCTTGTTTTTGTTTTGTAAGCAAACTCTTTAGTCAAATAAAATAAAAATATACAAAAAAGGGCCACACATCATAGGTAAAGAGTTTAATGAATTTTCATAAAGTGAACATACCCATGGAACTACCACTTAGATCGAGAAATACTTCTTCCTCCTTCCAATCACCATTCCCCCAAAGATAACTATTAATCTGATTTCTAACCCCAAGGTTAATTTTGCTTGTTTTTCTATTTTTTATAAATGAAATCAAGTTGGTTTTTCCATTTTTTATAAATGAAATCAAGCACTTCTTTTACTTAGCATTATGTAGTTACATGTGGTTATAGTTCATTCATTCTCATTGTTAAATAACATTCCAAATATATATAAATATACCACACATAAATATATCATACATAAATATTCCAAATATACATAAATATACCTATTTTCCTATTGATGGACATTTGCATTGTTTCTAGTTTTGGCTATTATGGATACTGTTACTAAGGATATTCCTATAGATATCTTTCAGTGAGTATATGTACACATTTCTATCAGTTAGGACACGGGTCTGTCTGGTTAAGTTCACTGATGTCTCTTTCATCCCTAGCATAGTATTCGGCACATAATCAGCATTATTCAATAAATATTTGTTAAACGAATGGAAACAGTCTTTTTAAATTCTGTTATTTAGATTTAATAACTGACATGAGACTTTCTTGCCTTATATATGCAGGTTTGTAATGCATAATAATTAATCTCTGTAAACCTGCCACTAAAATTAAGAAAGACTATTAGTAACACTGAAACTCCTTGATTGTTCTTTCTTGATCCCATATCATTGGATTCTTCTTTTTTTTTTTTTAGATGGAGTTTTGCTCTTGATGCCCAGGCTGGAGTGCAAAGGCATGATCTCGGCTCACCCCACAACTTCCACCTCCTGGATTCAAGTGATTCTCCTGCCTCAGCCTCCTGAGTAGGTGGGATTACAGGTGTGCACCACCACGCCTGGCTACTTTTTGTATTTTTAGTAGAGGCAAGGTTTCTCCATGTTGGTCAGGCTGGTCTCAAACTCTCGATCTCAGGTGATCCACCCGTCTTGGCCTCCCAAAGTGCTGGGATTACAGGCGTGAGCCACCACACCCGGCCCTTTTTAAATTTTATTATTGCCTTTCTTCCTTTATTTTTAACCATATATAAGTGTCCCCTGACAATATGCTGTTTAGCTTGCTTGGTTTTAAACTTCGTAAAAATGTTATGTTACGTGTATTCTCCAATTTGCATTTTTCACTCAACATGAATTGATACATGTAGATCACTCTTTTTCCACTGCTGTATAGTGTTCTATTGTGGGATTATAACAAAGCATATTTACTCATTTCTCCGGTCTGTGGACAAATGGTTTGTTTCAAATTTTTTGCCATTTCAAACAATGTTACTATGAATGTTCTTACCAGTGTTTCCTGAAATACAGACAAGAGGTATTCTAGAAATTGTGGGTTGAATGGTATATGCATGTTTAAATTTATAAAATAATGTCAGAAGTTTTCCGAAGTGACTATATCAATTTACATCCCTACCACCAATATTATAAGGGCTCCTACTGCTACACATTCTTGGTAGCAGAATGTGCCAAACTAGGAAATGTAAGTTATTTCACTGCAATTTTTAAATCACATTTTCCTGATAGCTAATAAGAATGAGGATCTTTTCATACAATTGACCATTTCTATTTTTTCTTCCATGAAATCCTTCTTTGACTCTCTTGCCTATTTTTGAAATAGGTTTTTTGCCTTTTCTTATTAATTTATAGGCACTCCTTATATTTTATGTTTTAATCCTCTGTTGTTTATACACTTGTAAGTATCTTCTTGCAGTCTGTGGACTGTCCCCACAGTTTAGAAAATATTTTATTTGAAAATAATTTCAAACGTGCAAAAAAGCTGCAACAATAAAAATGACATAAAGAAATATCTGTATATGCCCTTCCCCTATTATTAACATTTTCCCCCATTTGTTTTATCTTTGTGGGCACTCATGTTCTCTCTGTGTGTGTATGTCTGTTCATATACACACATACACACATATACATGCAAACACACATTTTTTTTTTCTGAACATTTGAGGCTAAGTTACATACATCATGGTCCTTTACCCCTAAGTCAGTCAGTGTGTATTTGCTAAGTCTAGAGAGATTCTCTCACATAACCATAGTACAATTATCAATTTCAACTTACTTCAGTAAATTTAACCCAACAATATCCTTTATGGTATGGTTTTCCCTACAGTACAGAATCCAATCTAGGGTAAAGTATTGAAATTACTTGTCATATCTCTTTAGCTTCTTTTAATCTAGAACATTTCCATGGCCTTTCTTGGATGTTTTTAAAGAATAATGCTCCCTCCCCGCTTCTGTCCTCAATAGAACATTCCTCATTTGGGATTTGTCTGGTGTTGTCTTGTGATTAGATTCAGGTTATGTTCTTGGATGAAATACTACACCTAATGTCTGTCTGCTCCTCCTTGGTGATGTTGATTCTGATCACTTGGTCAAGTTTTTGTTCCATTTCTCCACTTTATTATTACTTTTTAAATATCTCTTGCAACTTGTTCTTCATCTAAATTTTCCTCTAGATATAATATCTATTGATAATTATATCTGATCCAATCTTTACTCAATGGTTGTATCATGTTGATGTTTTCAGTCTTTATTAAGTACTTTGATAAACAAAAGTTCTACCACTGAATCTGATATCAATCTTTTCTTTTGTTCCTTACACATTTTATGTCCTGTTTAAGAAATTCTAGCCTGCCCTCACAGCACTAAAGATATTGCCTTACATTTCTTCTGAAGTTTCCCTATTATTATAAGCAGTTGCAGTAAATAATAAATCACAGTTTCATATATTCTACATCTAGTAAAAATAGTATTATTCCAGTTGCCTGTTTTCAGGGGGTTTCAATATTTTTGAAGTTAGTTTTCTCTATGAACAATTTCTGGATTCTAAATTTCATTGTATTTCAGTATGATTTCTCTTTTGAAAGTAGTTAGCCAGGTGCAGTGGTTCATGCTTGTAATCCCAGCACTTTGGGAGGCTGAGGCTGGAGGATCACTTGAGGCCAGGAGTTCAAGACCAGCTTGGACAACAGGGTGAAACCCTGTCTGTACAAAAAAATTAAAAAATTAGCTGGGTGTGGTGGCATGCCTGTAGTCCTAGCAATCAGGAGGCTGAGGCAGGAGGATTGCTTGAGCCCAGGAGTTCAAAGTTACAGTTCAAACATACCCTGCACTGCAGCCTGTGCGACAGAGTGAGACCCTGTCTTAAAAAAAGAAAAAGAAAAAGCAGTTGACCTGTCAGGCCTGGAACAGAAATCCTTTGCTTTCACTTTTTAAAAACTTAAACAAAAGGCCATTAATTTATAAGCATAAAATTTATAAGCATAACCTATTTCTGAAATTCTGTGTTTGAAAGGCTGACCTGGAAGAAACAAGGTCAGAAAGTTTGCTTTTTAGACAAAGTAATAGAGCTATATCTATATTATTTCTACCTCTGTACCTTTTTCTCAGCAATTGCTTAAAAAAAAAATCAAAACATAATAAAGCTATTTTTCCATAGAAAATAAGTGAAATAAATTTAGTAATTAACTATTTTAAAAAACACACACTGGTAAATGGGTTCCTAGCCTATTTTAGAAGTTAAAACTCCCTAGTTCAGAATAGCCAGAAGGAAACCTTTTTATCACTTATTCCACAAGTGTGTACTGAGCACACTCTACACTACTCACAAAGTGTGAAGTACTACAGCTAATGAAAACTCCAGATTTCATTGTTTTTGAAATAGATGATATTAATCTGTGTTATTCTCTAATGGTGCAGATATTATAGAAGTGTTTTTAAAAAAAGAGTGGAAGCAAGAAAATACCTTAAATTCATCCACAAACATTCAAATTCTAAGTCAGAGAGTGGTTGTGAGAACAGGAAAACCAGATGTGGCATCATCATCTGGTGTTTGGCATGAACCTAATCCTTTCATTAATGTTCAGGGAAAAGGCGCTCACCATAAAACCCTACTTGAAACGATTCTTCTTTTAATTTTGTCTTCTCCAGCTAACCCAGCATATCATACTATTCCTCCATATTTCATATGGAAGTAAGTAACCCAGTTTGTAATGTTTTATATAATATATGTCTATGTAAGCTGGTAATTCAAATCAGTTATATTCCATTTCTAACTGCGTACAAAGAAATCAAGATATACCATTTCATAAGAGAAATGACAATAAACCTTGAATGAAATCTTAGTTATGAATCAAAGCTTGCTCTTGAGTTTCTACAGAAAATAATGCCAAAAGAGGAGCTGGAAATCATCTTACACCCAGGCCCTATTCCCTTAAATAACAATGACTTCATACACTGACATGAGACCCTCATTGGAACTTGAAGGGGATCTTGAACTTTATCTACAGCATGAGTATTTATTTAGAAACTACTTATAAAAATGGTTTCATGTGACCCCTAGTGAACACTGAAATTTTTGACAAGGGTCAGCTTTTCCTTAAGTTTCACTACAAAAACTGGTTGGTAAACTGCTGCTTTTGCATGCTATAAAGAAATGCTCTTCAAATGTCATCTATTAACAATAATATGAACATTTAAATAAATTTGTATTTTAGAGGTAATGCTAATAGGATATATTTATGTTCTAAAGAGGTACAGGCGTTTGCTAATTTATTTGTTTCCAATCCTCAGTCCAAATACCAGTCTATTTGACTAAAACTGAATGTATTTTTGTTAGAATATGACAACTAACTTCAGGGTCAGAAATTATTACAAATAAACTTTTTTTTAAAACCCCAAAACCAAAAACCCTGAAAGCATGAATTTAATTCTCGTGTTTAATGGATAACAAGGAAGCAAAGAAATCCCTGGGACTCCAACATTGTAGTATGTTACCAAGAAAGGGCCTGGTGAATTCCTCAAAGCTTTCACCAAAGAGTTATATTAAATTTCCTTTCAGCAACAAAATAAATTGGTTTCTTGCTGGTAGAAGCTTAGGTCAGTCATCTAAATCAGCGAAATCAGGAATACATGCCATTTACTGGAGAGTCACTTAAATGTAAACTGCGTCTCTCCCCATGGCATGTTTATGTCCTCTCTAGAGAAGATTTACACTGGGGAATGGGGGTGGTGGTGGTCTTGATTCCTTGCCACTTAGGGTTTTTAAAAATTATCAAAGGTTGGGCGGGCGCGGTGGATCAAGCCTGTAATCCCAGCACTTTAGGAGGCCAAGACGGGCGGATCACGAGGTCAGGAGATCGAGACCATCCTGGCTAACCTGGTGAAACCCCGTCTCTACTAAAAAAATACAAAAAAAACTAGCCGGGCGAGGTGGCGGGTCCTATAGTCCCAGGTACTCCAGAGACTGAGGCAGAAGAATGGCGTGAACCCGGGAGGCGGAGCTTGCTGTGAGCCAAGATCCGGCCACTGCACTCCAGCCTGGGCGACAGAGAGAGACTCTGTCTCAAAAAAAAAAAAAAAAAAATTATCAAAGGTTTAAAATCTTGCCCAAAACTGTAGAAATATCTACATTTTCTTTGTATCTTTTTTGATGATAGAACATTTGGATATGAAATTTGATTATAACGCCCTGAGGGAGGAATGGGGTTCCTGTATCCACAGGGAACAAGACAGATCCATGGGTCCTTTCTCACCTGTGACACTGTGATGCTGCATTTCTTGGCCAGCTCCTCTTTGGCTTCTTCACTGGGGTAGGGGTTGCTGAGGTGTGAGTAAAAATATTCATTCAAGATTTCTGTGGCCTGTTTACTGAAGTTACGCCTTTTCCGTCTATGATAAGAGTGAAAAAAAAAGAAATGCAGTTACAATCAACATTAACCTAAGAGGGATAGGTTAATTAGGATGATACCAAAAAAGTAGATTTCTCTTTTTAAACATCCTTAAGTTCTAATTTATTTCTATAATATTGTAAGTTATGTTCTAGACATCCTCCAAAGCATTATCCAACTCATTTTAAGATGTAGGATCACTGAGAAAAATACCAGACTATGAAACACAATTAATTGTGCTTCATTCTTCGAGGACCTAATATTTTAGGTATTCAATGAAGATCCAGTGAGAACAAACAAGGTCTATCAGAGAGCTTACAGGGAAGAGGACTGGGCAGAGGAAGAGTTCTGAAACAGAAATATCTTGTCTAAAGGGTTAGAGCAGGTTGGAGCACTGTAAAAGGGAATGTGTGAGATGTGTCTGGAAGGATGGGCAGGGGGCAGATTATAGAAGCTCAGTGGACTCTATAAAATTTTTTGGATTTTATGCTGAGTGCAATAGGAAACTATTAAAGGTTTTAAGTTTCGTGTTTTTAAAAGATCATTCTGATTGCTGAGAATAGTTGGAGGAGGGCATGAAAAGAACTACAAAGCCCATTTTAGGAGATGACTGCACTGGTCAAAATGAAGATGATAGTAACTTGGCACAAGGTGAGAGCAATGAAAATAAGATTCAAGATCTACTTGAAAGGTAAAAGCAATAGGACCTGATGATGTATTGAATGGGAGGAGTGAGTGAGGTAGATAGAGAAGGAAGTTTAGGGGGAAAAAAAATACATCGGGAAGGATTTCTAGGTTTTTCTGCTTAAGCAACTGACTGGACTGGGGTATGATTTTCTTCACTAGGCAAAGAGGAGAGAACAAAAATTTTTCTTTTGTTTTTGTTGGGAAGGGGGCAACAGAATTTCAAAAGATCAAGCATTTATTAACAATATATTTCAAGTAGCAAAAATGTCATTTATATTTGGGTTTTGTTATTAAGATTTTAAAGAATTCCAGCCTGAAAATTATCATTTGTCAGAATTCACTTTCAATTAAGTACCCCAGTAACTAGAAAATACCTTCCCCAGATAATTTTCTTAATACTCTCTTCCAAATAATCTTAATTCTTCTCAACTGTGATATCCCACAGTCAGAAAAGACAAAGTCAGTAGGCTGTTGTAAAGGTATGCACTGTATGAGATTCTTCTAGTCAAAATGATGTCACTCATATGGCAGGTTAAGTATGTCATCTACATTTCAACATTAAGGGAGAGTCAAGGGAGCAAGAAATCTAGGTCTGATCAAAACAACTCAGGTTTTAGTCCTGAAATTTCTTAATTTCAATAATTTTTAGGAGGGTTAAACTATTGTTTTCTGGGAGATGAAGATGAGATTCAAGATCTATTTGGGGATTACAGTCAACAGGATTTGATGATGAACTGGATGGGAAGGTGGTAAGGGAAGACAGGGAAGGAAGGGAACGAGGACAAATACACCAAAAAGGAGGCCAGTTAGCATTTTTGCAGGAGTCATGTGTTGCTTGAAGAGAAAGACAAGGTCCCAAGGTGAGAGCACGTTGAAGAGGTACACTCTGATGAGTAGGTGCATGGGTAAGGTCTAGACTAGATACTGAAAATGCCAAATTTACAGGCATTATCTGACCCATAGACATTATTTGTTGAGACCACACAGTAATTACTTGCTCATAAAAATCTAGGTTTCTGACTTCTTATGAAAAATTGGGATACCAGCCATACTGGGCCCACATTCTTAGAAGGCAGCTCTAGGCTAACGCTGAGTAATAGTGCCCCCTTAGATATGCACCTGCCTGCTCTAACCCTCCTTGTCCCTCCCTGTATCCCTGATCCAGTCACTCTACTCAATTCCACTATATGTAAGCATGTGAGTCTGTGACTCCTAGTATAAAACACGGAGCCCAGGAGCAAGGCCCAGGGTAGATGGGAATAGATGACACAAGTGCATCTCTTTGGGAAATAGGGACGTGTGAAAGGAGGATCAAAAAGAAATATGTCTAGGAAAGCAAAGAGAAGTTTGGCTCACATCACTTTTGCCCAGGGGTGGTTTTTAACAAACATCAAAACACCTCAGAGAACAAACAGAATAGCTCACTGGACATTCTGGCTGTGTCCAAACTACAGCACTTCTACTAGAAGAGGAGACAGACCCACACAAATTTATTCTTAAATGTTTTGCATTGGTGCATGCTTCGTCTTCTCCAATTATGAAGAAAACATGAGCACGGGAAGTCAGAGTGAGCGAGGGAATCATATATCTGACTGAGCATGTTTGCCTAGAGCAGAGCCCCTTGCCTTCTCAGTGCAGAGGGCTTGCTGGGAGGCACTACAAGAATAGATGGAACCAAAGCTCAGTATTTGCATTCACTCGAAGGCACAGGAGAGAACTTGGTCTTACACGTTATTTATTTTTTAGAAAACATCCTGTAGAAAATGCCCATTAAGCATTTCCCCTCAGTTTCACTCCCCCAGGGTTCACCACACTCTAAATGGCTATGCCTCAGGCCAGTGTGCAGTGGCACATCAGTCCAGGCCTGTGTCCCATCAGCATCACAACATTACTAACAGCAATCTCTGCGGGAGAAGAGACTCTGCTCCAAGCTCTGCCACTCTCTCATTCTGGCTCTGCTCACTCTAGGCTGTTAATATACTTTCTCTTCATGGAAGAAAAATAAATTATTTAGGTGTATACATTATGAATGCAGTTATTTAAAAAATAAGCATGCATGTTGACAAGAATGGGAAAGCATCAGCAGAAATAAGGAGAGCAATTATGTTAGAAAATATTCCTTTCTATCAGACATATGTTTTACTATCTTTGTTACATTAGGCTTTTTAATAAAATGTTCAAATTTGACAAGTAATTTTAAAATGTTTTTTGTCTTCTGATACTACCTCTTTAACCCTGATTTGAGCTGTTACAAAGTATTAAGTGGAATTATTCATTCATCTGGCCAGTCAATAAATTATTTTTGATAGCCTCTAACATATAAGTCATTTGCTAGAATTGTGGGGAATGCAAATGTGTAAGTCTTGGCTGTTGCTTTCAATGACACTGTGGCTTACTAAGGGAGAGAAGAAATGTTCATGAAAAACTACAAGAAAAGGGAGTCTACAGGAAGTTCGGTCTGAATAGTTGTATAAACATAGTATAAGTGTTCAAGGGAAGGAAGGGCTAGTTCAGTGGGGTGATTAAGGTGGATTTTCAGAAAAGCGAGCATTTAGACCAGACCTGGAACGATGAGCAAAATCTCACTAGATCCAACAAGTACAAGCACTGGTTCCATTCCGGGCTCCATTCCAGATACCCTCACAGATGATGACTCATTACTGGTAACCAGCTTAGAGAGACGGTTTGTTGTGGGAGCCAGGGAAGTAAGTGGTTAGACTTAGGAAAAGAACGAATTCTAAGCAGTAGAAACATAATTCCATGAAGCATTTCATTTTTGGAAGAAATACAGGAAAGAACAATTTAGTGATATATAAATAAAAACACTGAAAATGTTCAAACTCTGATCTAATAATTCCATTTCTAAGAATTGATCCTTAGGAAATAATCCTAAAGACCAAAAAGGTTTAATCCATGAAGATTTTCATTAAAATGTTAGTTTCAATAAAAATCTATCTAAAATAGTACCCTCTACATTTTCTCTCTCCTTGACTTGCTTTATTTTTCTGCATACCACTTACCACCCTAGTACATTTCATTACATTATTAAATACAGTGTTATGGCATATTTGTTCACTTGTTTACTGTCTGTTTCCTTAAGTAGAATATAAGCTCAATTGGGGCAAGTATGTTAACCTGTCTTGTTTACCAATATATCCTCAGTATCAATAAATATTTGTGGAAAGAAGAAAGGAAGAAATTATATGAAAATTAATAGTTGGTTGGGCATGGTGGCTCCTGCCTGTAATCCCAGCACTTTGGGAGGCAGGACAGCTTGAGCTCAGGAGTTCAAGACCAGCCTGGGGAACATGGTGAAACATCATCTCTACAAAAAATACAAAAATTATCCAAGCATGGTGACACATGCCTCCCAGCTACTCGGGAGGCAGAGGCAGGAAGATCACTTGAGCCTGGGAAGTCGAGGCTGCAGTGAGCCATGAGAACATCATTTACTGCACTCCAGCCTGGGTGACAGAATGAGACCTTCTCTCAAAAATAAAAAACAAAGAAAAGAAAAAGAATAATTAATGGAGACAAATTAAATGCTCAAAAATAAGAGAATGCTAAGGACATTATTTATTTTATATACATTTGGTAACTTCAATTGTTAAAATGCTATTTATAATTAGAGCTTATGCTACATGGAAATGTTTACGTATTCATGGTAAATTTTTTAAAAAGCAGACCAGACTGTGTAAATTGACCCATCACAGAAATATTTCTTTTAAAAAGCCCCCAAACAAAAAGAGAGAGAATAAAACATTTATAGTGATTTTTTTTTCTTTAGGTAATAAAAATGAGGTTAACTTTTATCCTTATCCTTTTATTCCATATATTTTCCAAACTTTCCATAGTGAGCTTGGCATTTTTTAAATAGAAAAAAGAATAATAAAATCTTCACAACAACAAAGAAGCAATGCAGACAGGGACGGGCCTTAAATGTCAGGATAAGGAGTGTATATGTGAAGTATGCATATATCCAGCATTGGAAAACTACCGTAGTTTTTAAGCAAAGCAATCAGAGTAGCACAGTGATGTTATAGAAACAAACAAGGGATATGGAGGATGGGCTGGAGGGCAGTAGGACTGGAGACAGGGAGACTAGTAGGTACTGTGCTAGTTCACGTACAAAAGGATGGACAGGAACTGAGACGGAAAGAAAGAGCTAACATGAAAAACGCTGAAAATGCTCCACACACTTTGTTTTCCAGTTGAGAAGCTATCTTAGTCATTTCCTTTAATATTGTGAGATTTGGATGATAATTATCACCTCTGTCAGATTCCATGGGAGAAGAAAGAAAAACAAAACAGAAATTCCTTTCCAAAGCTGCAGATTGATCATAAGCTTTGGCAATGCCCCGAGAGGCATCCCTACAGAGGCAGCGTACACTAGGACGTTGACAATTCTTCTGTTCTGTCACTCAGTAGGTCACCACATACAATTTATTACCATATACAATATATTACCTAACTCCTGTGAAACTTGGGGAAAGCTTCGGATAAAGGGAAATTTTCATCCTTACAGGAAAAATGATAGGCTTTCTTTCTTGATTTGGATATACAGACTCTGGAGCTTTGTGGTAACTGCTATTAACTGAAATGCCTCTTCCTTCTTAGGAGTATCAATATCTCCAAGTATTTTCCGATAATATGCACAAGCAGTGTAACATTAAGAAACTCTTAGAAAATACCCCTTGTTAAAATAGTTATATGCAGAAAACTATCCTTAAAAACACTTTTTAGCATCAGAATGGAAAGGCTACATATTCCTAAAGCCATCAGCAGAGACGCCAATCCTATTCATTTCCTGAGTCACTAAACTGGCAACTAACCCACACTACACTACCATTCCCAGACAGGAAAGCTTGACAGCACAGGCACCATGAGTTGAATTACCTGTCCATTGCACAAAAGAGCTCATATGGCCAAAAGAATTTAAGACCAATGGGTCAGTTTTACAGAAAATAATATACAAGGAGTGAAAGACGGGGGAAAGCCATGCAATAGATTTATGGCTTCACATACCTGGCATCGAGGAACCTTGATCTTAAAATCATAACTGCTTCACAAGTGCTTTGTTTGAGTTGCATTTGAATGGAACTAAATTTTCGATGGATGATGCCCACCATTCTTTCAATCTCTTTTGGAGAAATGGGACGTGTTCTACTCTGTTCTCGGAGAAGGTTCATCACATGTGTAGTAAATTCATTACATGCCTGTAATGGGAAAAAAAAAATCACTCCTTTGGAAACTGATATTTTATATTATCACATAAAGAGATTAACTCATCTGAATTTACACCTCATTTGCAATCACCAATAGCATTATACAGTGTGTAGGGTAAAATGAAAACTAAGACACTTTCAAAATGGTAGTAATAGTAGTTAAAGCAGCAAGAATTCTGAAACCGTGCATGGTCAGATGTGCAAGGGAGATAGTATTCAGCTGCTCTTCCCACCCACCCCTGTCTAGTTCCAAAATTATGTTTTCCCATTCGAGGATGCTCCCTACCAATTCCCATATACAAATAAAAATATATGTTAATTGTTAATACTAAGTACCACCTATTTTCTCTGGGGTTTTACATTTAGTCAACAAATGCTTACTGAACAACTACAAAGTTCAAACTCTTGCCAGTGCTGTAAGGAACACAGAAATGAGTAAGATGCAGGCCTGGCCTTTGGTGAGAAAAAATATATAAAAAACTAATTCAGTGCAAAGACTAACAGGAAGATATTAATAAGTTCCAAGGAAGGAATATTCTCATCTGTAGGCTTCATGGATTGCGCTTTAAAGAATAGGTAGCATCTTTGAAAGGTAGATAAAGATGAAAGTCAGGAGGAATTCCAGGCACTAGAAATAACAGTATGTTGCAAGTTCAGAATATGGCAAGTTGGAATACAGATAATATGTAAAGAAGCAAAAAGGATTCAGGCTTGAATTAGCACATAAAGGGCCTTGCATGCCAAGTATTCCAACGACCTATTACAATTTAGCTGTAGTGCAGGCCTTTAGTGGATATAAGCCATCTCTGTATAGCAGCTCAACTCTTCAAGAGATGTCCAACAGAAAATAAGGATCAGATTTGGGTCTCAAACTTTTTAGTTAACAATCCTCAGACATTGTCTCTTTCAGTACACACACACACACATTTCCCCTAAAATTCAGAGTCTCACTCTGTCACCTAGGCTGGAGTGCAGTGGTATGATCATAGTTCATTGCAGCCTCAAGCTCCTGGGCTCAAGCAATCCTCCCATCTCAGCATCCCAAGTAGCTGTGATGATAGGCATGTGCCACCACACCCAGCTAATTATTTATTTATTTTTTTTTTGTAGAGACGGAGTCTCACTCTGTTACCCAGGCTGGAGTGCTGGAGTGCAGTGGTACAATCTCGGCTCACTGCAACCTCCGCCTCCCAAGTTCAAGCAATTCTCCTGCCTCAGCCTCTCAAGTAGCTGGCACTACAGGTGCACATCACCACACCCAGCTAATTTCTTTTAGTTGAAATGGGGTTTCACCATGCTGCCCAGGCTGATCTCAAACTCCTGAGCTCTGACAATCTGCTCGCCTCGGCTTCCTAAAGTGCTAGGATTACAGGCGTGAGCCCTCGCGCCTGGCCCCCAGCTAATTTTTAAATCATTTTTTAGAGTCAGGGTCTTGCTATGTTGCTCAGACTTGTCTCAAACTCTTGGCCTAAAGAGATCCTCCCACCTCAGCCTCCTGAGCTGCTAGGATTACAGGTGTGTGCCACTGTATCCAACTTCATCTATATTCTCTTTGATTTATAAATCTGTATAACTGGGCCTACACTGAAATCCGGTACTGCCCTGGTAAATAAAGCATCAGTTTATACTCCTGAAGAAGAAAAGTCTCTTCTGGCATTTTTCTTAAAAAAGCAGGATGGGAAATTCTGCATCTTACTGCACGGGTGTCCCTGATAGAGTGAGCAGACAGAACAATCACTGATTAATGCAAGACGTGTTTGGAAGTTATGATAATGTCCACTTCCCTACAGATATCCTGAACACTGCTTACATATAGCACATGATGGTTTTTCTAACTGCTCATTGGAGGACTAACCTTTCCTGTACACTGTGTATTTCACTTACTCTACGCTTTTACAGAGCTTTCCATACATATTTCTAAGATAAGGTAAAATGAGTCTTACTATGTAAAGTTTTTTCAAAAATGTTTTAAGCCGTAGGAAATATTACATTCCTTGCGAGTGGTGACACTCTATGATACAGGATTCTTCAGAGTGTAGAATTACGCAATATACATATCTAATAAACATCTACAAATTGGTGGGCTTTTTAATACTACAATTCAAGAGTGAGAGTTATGTTGGTTAATAGCCATAAATTCATTATCCCTGAACCATAAGAGAAGAATTCTTAATCTGCAGTCAATGGATAGGTTTAGAAGGTCAATGACCTCCTGAAATCCTATACAAGTTGTGTGAATATTAATAATTCTGATGAATCTGTGAAGTTTTTGTTTTCTTTTCAGATTCTCAGTCTATAATTTTAAAAGGTTAGTAATCATTATCCTAGGATATGACATAGTAAAACATTAAGCAATATTGTAGACTAAAACCAGAAGTTGAAGGCAGAAACCAAGATTTAAAAAAATAAATTTAAGATCTTCCCCACTATATTACCAATTTATTTTATTATTATTTTTTGAGATGGAGTTTAGCTCTTGTTGTCCAGGCTGTAATGCAATGGCACGATCTTGGCTCACTGCAATCTCTGCCTCCCAAGTTCAAGCTATTCTCCTGCCTCAGCCTCCCAAGTAGCTGGGATTACAGGCGTGTGTCACCATGCCCGGGTAATTTTTTTTTGTATTTTTAGTAGAGATGGGGTTTCACCATGTTGGTCAGGTTGGTCTCGAACTCCTGACCTCAAGCGATTTACCTGCCTCAGCCTCCCACAGTACTGGGATTATAGGCGTGAGCCTGTAATAAACAGTACATGGCCTATATATTTATTTTGAGACAGTTTCATTCTGCTGCCCAGGCTGGAGTGCAGTGGCACGATCTTGGTTCACTGCAACCTCTGCTTTCCAAGTTTGAGTGATTCCCATGCCTCAGCCATCCGAGTAGCTGGGATTACAGGCGTATGCCACTGTGCCCAGCTAATTTTTTTTTTTTTTTTTTTTTTTTGAGATGGAGCCTTGCTCTGTCGCCCAGGCTGGAGTGCAGGGGCGCGATCTTGGCTTACTGCAAGCTCCGCCTCTTGGGTTCACACCATTCTCCTGCCTCAGCCTCCTGAGTAGCTGGGACCACAGGTGCCCGCCACCACGCCCGGCTAATTTTTTGTATTTTTAGTAGAGACAGGGCTTCACTGTTTCAGCCAGGATGGTCTCGATCTCCTGACCTCGTGATCTGCCCACCTCGGCCTCCCAAAGTGCTGGGGTTACAGGTGTGAGCCACTGCGCCCAGCTAATTTTTGTATTTTTGGTAGAGACAAGCTTTTACCATGTTGGCCAGGCTGGTCTCAAACTCCTGACCTCAAGTGATCCGCCTGCCTCAGCCTCCCAAAGTGCTGGGATTACAGGCATGAGCCACCATGCCCGGCCTATATTATCAATTTAAACAATTTTATGCCAAATGAGAAACAAGTGGTCACCCTACCAGTAAATATATATATATAGATAGATAGATAGATATATCTCTTTTTCTTGAACTTTCCCTAAGGAGATGTTTATATAATTTCCAAGTTATATAATGTGGCCAACTCTACCCTTCAGTATTCTCATGAGTAAAACAACAATAATTGAACTAGAACTATTCCCAAACTGGGATTAACAAATTCTACAGTTCTACAGCTAGTTCCATAGAATGTTAACTAATGGTCCAACAATATGGTATGTTTGGGATATGCTGGGTTAACCAAAATCTTAAAAAATGTTTGTGGATAAGACTCTTCAGTATTTCTATCCCAATATTTGTAATAAATCTTCAAGGAGAAACAGTATATCCAACTTTTTCCCAAATAAATGGGGCCAAAAAATTTCTCTCTAGAGTAATACTGTCCAATAGAAATATATTATGAGACACATATTAAATTTTTAAATTCTCAGTAGCCATATTAAAAAAATAAAATACAAAGAATTAGGTGAAATTAATTAACAATATATTTCATTTAACCCAATATATAAAAAATAACCTGGCCTGGGCAACATGGCAAAATCCTGTCTCTAACAAAAATATAAAAACTTAGCTGGACATGGTGGCACGCCTATGGTCCCAGCTACTTGGGAGGCTGAGGTAGGAAGATCACTTGAGCCTAGGAGGCAGAGGCTATAGAGAGCTGAGATTGTGCCACTGCATCCAGCCTGGGTGGCAGAGTGAGAGAAAGAAAAGAAAGAAAAGAAAGAAGGGAAGGGAAGGGAGGGGAAGGGAGGAGAAGGGAGGGGAGGGGAGGGGAGGGGAGGGGAGAAAACTGTTAATGAGGTATTTCATTCTTTTTTTGTACTCTTTGAAATCTAGTGTGTATTCTACATTGACAGCACATCTCAATTCAGACTAGTCAGACTTCAAGTGCTCATTAGCTACATGTGGCTACTGGTTGCTTTATTCAGCAGCACAGCTCTATGGTATCTTGTGGACCAATGTGCTAGGAAAAAATCTTTGGGAAATGCTATGCCAGGTAATCTTTGATACATTTAAAAATTTTCACCACCATACATTCACACAAACACAATAAAAGCCCATTTGACTTAGGAATGTCCTTGATGAAGCAATATAAATTATTCATCTTACTACCTATAAACCTTTGAGTATGTCTGTAATATTGTGTGTGTCAAATGGGAAGCACACAAAAAAAGCTCTTGTATTGCACACTGAAGGAGGACTGTCTTGAGAAAGAGCACTTTTATGGTTAAGTAATGAGCAGAAGTCAATTTTTTCATGGAACACCATTTTTACTTGGAAACAAGTATGAAAAATTACGATTATATGGAGTTGGGTATTTGGCAGATGTTCTCTCAAAAATGAAACAAGTGAGCCTTCCATGTCAAGGAAAACAGCTGAGAGAATTATGCCAATTAAAAAATTTGAGTTTTCAAGTGAAAATCAGAATTTTGAAAAACTTGCATCCACCACTGTAAGCTTAACAGTTTCCCAGTAGACTTTCTGATGAGTTCAGAGTTGATATTCATAAATACGATATTTTGACATTATATAATGAAATGTGTCAAAATTTGGAAGATACGCATAATTCAGTAAACCTGTACTTTCCAAATGATCAACGCATGATGTCACAAAAGCATGCATAGGTACAAGAGACATTCAAAGTGAAAACCAGACCAGTGATCTTAAAGAAACAGAGTACAAAAAGTTAACTGACATGGTTTCAGGTTTCTCATTGCAACATACTTTTACAAAACTATAACTTGTCAAGTTTTGGGGTGTAATATCAAAAAAGAGTATTCACAATTATCTGAAAAGGCTATTAACATCTCTTTTGCAATGACATATCTGTGTGAGGTCAAATGCTCTTCATATATTTCAACCATATGACAACAGTTGACTGTAGAAGCAGATATGAGACTCAAGCTGACTTCTATCAAGCTCATAGTGAGTTTGCAAAAATGAAAAAGCAAGGCCATTCTTCTCACTAAATTTTAAGTTTTGTTTTTTAAAAAAGTTATTTAGGTTAACATATAATAGCTTGTTGATAGTTTTAAATTAATTAGGGCTGGCCATGGTGGCTCATGCCTATAATTCTAGCACTTTGTTGGGGCAAAGTGGGAGTACTGCTTGAGCCCAGGAGTTCAAGACCAGCCTGGGCAACACAGCAAGATCTCATCTGTATAAAACAAATTTAAAAATTAGCCAGGCATGGTAGCACACACCTGTGGTCCCAGATACTAGGGTGGGCTGGGGAAGGAGGATTGCTTGAGCCCAGAAGATCAAGGCTGAAGTCAGCTATTATCATACCACTGTACTCTAGCCTGAGTGACAGAGTGAGAATTTGTCTCTAAAATAAAATAAAATAGGCTGGGTGCAGTGGTTTACACCTGTAATCCTAGCCCTTCAAGAGGCTAAGGCAGGAGGACTGTTTGAGCCCAGAAGTACAAGACCAGCCTGGGCAACAGTGAGACCCCATCTCTATAGGAAATTATTAAAAATTAGCTGGGCACAGTGATGCACACCTGTGGTCCCAGCTACTCAGGAGGCTGAGGTAGGAGAATCACTTGAGCCCAGGAGGTCGAGGCTGCAGTGAGCCATGTTCACGCCACTGTACTCCAGCCTGGGCGACACAGCAAGACCCTGTCTCAAAAAATAAAATAAATAAAATAATTAGTAAATACTTTACATTTTTCTAGTTTTAATTTCTATTATAATAAATATTGATAGACATAAGCCACCAACCCAAAAGCTTTTACAGAAGTCTCCAATAATTTTTAAGAGTCTAAGTCCTAAGACTGAAAAGTTTGAGAACTGCTGTGCCAGAGTATGGAAGCGTTTCTAATGTGCACACATAACATTGCTAATTCCAACAAACCTAGCTCACTCATTATGGTAACATATATCTATGACAGGGCAAATATCTTAATAAATAATTCAAGACTCCTATGTGAATGACACCTGATACATTAGCTTTCTTAGTTTTTGTCTGGCTGGGTTTTAACCTCTCCAGAATGAGTGTTTGTCTATGGATTCTAAAGAGCAGCCAAAGACTTATACGAGAAAAAAGGGTTAAAAGCAAAAAAGTTTCTGCATCTAAAAACTCATAATTTGCTAAAACATTTGCTGAATGTCTCAAGACTTATTAAGTGAAGCCATCTATGAATGCAAATGCTGATGAGCAATTTGGCAATAGCCCAACATTCACAGAATTCACATAGCTTTTCTTTAAACCAGTAGTTCATACATGATTAATTAGAACATCTCATTTATGTAGTGTGCACTTTAGCTCATTACTCTAAGTAAAATTCGTTAAGTATTTACATTTAGATAATTAAAATCTGGGTACACCCTTAAGAAAGATGCATACACTTTAGGCAAAGTGATTTTTTTCCTTTATACCACTGAAAGTAAATTACAGCCTCATTTCAGCATCATCTGTACCAGGTTCAGAGCAGAGAACAGTACTGCCTCATCACCTAGCTCCTTAAAAGGCATACATTTTTTAAACATATAAACACAGTAAGAATCATCAAATGATTGCAGTTGTTTCAAAGGGCCACCCAACCACATATTAACATTGATGCTATTTTTTTTTTTTTTTTTTTTGAGACGGAGTCTTTGCTCTGTCACCCAGGCTGGGGTGCAGTGGCGCGAACTCGGCTCACTACAAGCTCCGCCTCCTGGGTTTACGCCATTCTCCAACCTCAGCCTCCAGAGTAGCTGGGACTACAGGCGCCTGCCACCTCGCCCGGCTAGTTTTTTTTTGTACTTTTAGTAGAGACGGGGTTTCACCGTGTTAGCCAGGATGGTCTCGATCTCCTGACCTTGTGATCCGCCCGTCTCGGCCTCCCAAAGTGCTGGGATTACAGGCGTGAGCCACCGCGCCCGGCCCTATGCTATTTATAATATAGAATGCTCATTTCAAACATTTATCATATCTTACATCATGTCTATAAGATATATTAAAATAGACATTTGGAGAAATTTTTCCTTGCCTTATGTTTTCCAAGTGAAACAGTCAGTTACAAGCTTTCTGGTTAATGTCCATAATATAAATACAGATATACTATGGTTAATTGCAGTATTTGGGAAATAAAAGTATGCCTTGAATTTTCTGATTAGAAGTACTGGCAGAAGCTTTTTTCTTTTAATCCAGCTGTTGAAAACTACCTAGGATGCATTTTTGTTTATGTGTTTAAAACATACACTGCAATAACAGTTAACATAAGGCATGGAAGATTTCATCTGTTAAAAGCATTTTCAATCAGTTTTTATTATGAGTCTTTGTCTTTCCCATTTTTTTCCTTTCTCCTTAAAAATCCAAACCAAGTAATAATTGAGGATTTAAAATATTTGGATTCTCAATAATACTTTAATGATATTTTTGGCTGGCAAAACTGTCTCCTCAATATCTGTACATATTTGGTTTACACACAAAATTAAAGTTTTCAGTGTTTTCCTTATTTTGTGGTGGGGCTTTTTTCATTGTGGATTCAAGACTCAACCTCTTTTTTGCCTTTAAGTTTATATTGTGGAAGTAAAACTGTAAAATAGACAGTGGGCAAGCACTGATTTTGGGGGAAGTTTTATAATGATCAGTGATCAGATCTAAAAACTGAATTGGTTTTCTGTAACCATCAAGAGAAGCTAACTGTAAACAGACCATAATATTCTAAAACCCACTTTTGACAAGAAAGAATAAATCTCTTTTAAAAAGTAGATGCCCCTCATATTTTGCACTGCAACTATTTTCCAAATGTCTTGCCAGCCTCACGAGTAACTCTAGTCAAATACGGTAGATTTTGTATTTACCGAATGCTTATTAAATCAACAAATTTTTCTTGTTTTGGGTTAAAAGTCTGCATTTAAAGGTTCTAAGCCAACTAGAATGAGACCAATATGCCTAAGGAATAGGCACAAAGATGAAATAGCTGTTGTACCTCAATACTTCTTACCTAATTACATGGTTTAGGGACCTATCTCATGAGGGTTTTGTAAGGATTATATTATATAATGTATGTTAAAGTTCTTTGCACAGAGTCTGGAGCATAATTAATACTCAATAAATGACAGTTATTATTGATGACAATAAAAATGGTAATTTTATGAAATTCATACTATTTTTATGTCATTACTCTGCAAGCAAGTCCACACTTTATCTAATATAGTTCTGCCTTCTCATTGCCTCAATAAGTACAAAAACTGCTTCCAAAGAAGTTGAAAAAAAAAAGAGTATTCAAATGTATTAAATAAAACAATTCATTATATTAATCAAGCTTGTGGTCATAAATACAACTGGCACACAGAGCCAATAAACTAGTAACTCAAAGGAAAAAAAGGGAACAAACCAAACCCTCCTTCCAGGCAAGGAAAAGGCCAGGCATGAAAGTCAACAGGAAGTAAAACTCTTCCCTTGGAATAATGAATGACAAATCCTTGCTTTGGAACATGAAATCAGGTAGTATTCTTTTGTCTATCCTGCTTAACTATTAAGAAGATATAGCAAAATGGAATTAGGAGTTTACAGGCTACACAATCTCTAATGTGAAAACGTCAGCATTTTTTAATTTGATAAAAATAAAATCCTTCACAAGCAAAAGCTATTTTGCCAGCAAACCTAAGCATATAATGTAGAGATCTCAAAAAGCACAAGGACACGCTTTTACAGTGGTTTACATTTTCACCCATTCTCCATTCCCCCTGCAATCTGTAAGTCCTCTGGTAGTCAAATGCTACCTGATTGGTCCTGAGCACATTCAGTGTATTCCTTGGTTCTAGTGCTTTTTGCCTGATTTGGGGTGAGTTCAAATGACGTCTGTGAACTCAGAAAGCAGGTTCCCAGATGCTTGGGAAGGGTTGGGACCCTGACAACACTTTTGCCTTCAGCAAAAAATGTATTTCAATATAATTATAGTAGATAGCTTTCAATATGTCATCTCTATTATAGCAGCTGTAAATTATGAGTGAATTGCCTGTGTACAAGCATTTCTTCTGGTACAAGCAAAGTGGGAGAGCTGCATAGAGCATTATATATCTTTTCCTTTTTAACTGAGAAGAAATCTTGAAGTCAAATTTCATTTGCAAAAACCAATGTGTCCATTTCCTTTTGGTAGGGTGGTGGAGGAACCAAGAAAGACCAGTTCAATAGAAGGCCTGTACTTCTTAAAAACAAGGCTTCCCAGGAACCTTGGCTTAAGTTCTAGGAACTCACCTATTCTAACAGTGGTCCTTTAACCATAAGAACATATTTGCAAGGTACAGTAAAGGCATTTTTCAAAAGCTGTAGCTAATCAACAAGAAGACAGAGAAGCAACTAGGTTTGTCTCTTAGCTAAAAAGCGAGGCAATGTACCCAAGATGAAGTATTACAGGACAGTTTGCCGCAAGCTTTGGAAATTTTCATATTCCTCCTGGGTGTTAGAATCAACAAGAAGAAAATAAAATAGTTTGTTTCCTTTTGGGTGGCAGTAATATTCAAGAACCTTACCCTAACATATATCCCATGCCTAATATTTCAAAAGTGTTTATAAGTGAATTTTTAGATGGTTATCATCAAGAATCATTAAATCTGAGCCTATGTAATAGAGACATATGATAAAAGAACAATTTTCTGGAGGGAAAAAAGACAGGATTTTAAAGACAATACCATCTCTAAAACATATACATAAAACTGAGCCTTGCAGCTTGGATTTAATTTTGCTCAAACTGTAGCTCTAGTCTGTCTGCTTAGCTTTGTAAATGTGGCTGTGCTTATGAGGTACTTTAATTTACTGCAGTGGTGATGTTTGTTAATTTTATGGCAATCTAAATCTAAACAGGCTTCAGATACATTTTCATTACAGCTTCATTGTGAAACACAGTAGAGTGAATAACTCTTAAGATTCCAATGTAGTTTATTTCTAAAAGACTCAACACAATTTTCTGTTGAAGCCTTTGTCTTAACATATATGTTCTTCCTATTTACTATTAAGCTTTCTGTCACTCAGAGTACCCATGTTCACTTTTAGGAGGAAAAATATAATTTCTGGAAAGTGATTAAAATAGTTGTTTTTGGCTGGGCACGGTGGCTCACACCTGTAATCCCAGCACTTTGGGAGGCCACAGCAGGTGGATCATGAGGTCAGGAGTTCAAGACCAGCCTGGCCAAGATGGTGAAACCCTGTCTCTACCAAAAATACAAAAAAAAAAAAAAAAAAAAAAAAATTAGACGGGTGTGGTGGTGGGTACCTGTAATCCCAGCTACCTGATCAGGAAGCTGAGGCAGGAGAATCGCTTGAACCTGGGAGGTAGAGGTTGCAGTGAGCTGAGATCGCACCACTGCACTCCAGCCTGGGCGACAGAGTGAGCCTCTGTCTTAAAAAAAAAAAAAAAAAAAAAAAAAAACCAACACGTTGTTTTTCCATCTGCTCGATTCCCATTTCAAACGCAAACCAACATGGGAAAATCAGAGAAAACCAGAATGTACCTGAATTATTTTCCAGTTCTACATGGGTAGCAGCACAATTCAATGAAAAAGGAAGACATATTTTCAGAAACTGATTTCAACGTCTGATTCTGACACTAACTAGATGTGCGACGTTGGACAAATCGCTTACCCTCTCTGAGTCTCATTTTCTCCTCTATAAAATGGAAATTACAATACTATCTATTTTAGAAGTCCTATCCCTTCTTAGCTCTGTTTAGCCCTTCTTGTAACACCAAAGCATGTCTCTGAAAGGACCATCCAGATAAAGCCCTTGTACCCTAAAGAATTGAAAGGAAAAGTTGACCGTTTTGGGTCAAAATGCACCGATCCTAATAATTTAGGAGAACAACAGTCACAAGAGCTATAAAAACCAGCCCCCAAGACAACTTAAAAGAATTAAATGCTGCTACATCACTTCTAAAACAATTCCAAACCTACAGGAGAAAATTTGTAAATTAAAATTCTGCTGAATCTGCCAACTAGTCATCATACCCCATCTATTCATTAGTCCCTACTGTACAGATTTTATGTATCTCTATTTTTCCATCTGAAGTATTAAAACAAAAAAGGAACTATATATTTAGATTGTTATTAGGCTACTGATTATATCCAGAAAAAATTCCTGAATACATTTTTAAACTCAGTGCTTCCCAATTTGATCTTCAATTAAAAAAAAAAAAGAGATAAATGTATGAAGAACATGCATATACATGTATATTTTAAAAGCCAAAACAAAACAAAACAACAACAAAAAACTCTGGTGATTTGATGCTGTTATCAGCTGGGGCTAAAGTTACCTAAAATCTCATGGAAAATTTTGTAGGATATTTCTAAAACAATGAGACTCAGGACCTTGTCATTGACTGACACCAGCTTCACACAACTTCCACCAGGGTTGTATGGAGAAGTAAGGAGGCAGGTGTGAAGACACATGGCAGGAGGTAGTAAGGAACCGCCTTAATTCCTCAGCCAAAAAACTCGGGCCATTTGGCCTCTAATATTATATCTCTTTCCATGCAAGGTGACTGGTGATGTTTATCTAGTAAGTAGGTATGGTTATTTTAGCATAAAGTTATACAATTAGGAATATACTACACATAAGAGTCATTTTCTACTGTTTATGCTCAGGGGCAACCTTTTCAACCATGACTTATTTTGTTTACTCTCAATTATTCATATGTCAAATCAGAAAGTGGGATTTTTTTTTACATACATACATACACACGATAATTTTTCCAAAATTCTTATTTGTACATTTTCCACTGAAAGTTATTCTTACAAATGAGACTAGACATACAGTTTTAGATCCCAGAAAATCCTATTCCAAAAATAGAAAACATCTTATAATATATTAATTTACATTACAGTTTAACTTAAAGATATACAAATTTTTCTACTCTCCCTCAAAACACACTCACCTCTGGGATAGGATTCAGCATTTGCTTAAAACCATTGTATCCAGAATATTAGAAAAGGCAATGTGAAAAAAATACAACGACATATTCAACTGAAACTATACAGAGAACATAGAGGGAAAAAAATCAGTATTAAAACTGATCAGGGGTTGCCAGGGATCAGTGGGGAGGAAAGAATAAAAGAGAGGGATGAATAGCACAGAGGATCTTTAGGGCAGTGAAAATACTCTGTATGAGCCTATAATGATGGGTACATGCCATCATAAATTTATCCAAATCCATAGAGTGCACAATACCAAGAGTAAACCCTAATGTAAACTATGGATTTTGGGTGATAATGATGTGTCAATGTAGGTTAATCAATTTTAACAAATGAACCCCTCTGGTAGGGGATGCTGATAATGGGAGAGACCACGCATGTGTGAGGAAAGGGGGTATACGTGATATCTCTCTTCTTTCCTCTCAAATTGGTCTTGTGAACTTAAAACTGTTCTTTAAAAAAGTCTTTAAAACACACACAAACACACACAAAACTCACCAGGACTCCCATTTCACACTAAAGTGTGTGGACTTTAAAAAGTACTTGCCTACAGAGTGAAATACTCATGGGTGAAATTATAGGATGTCTAAGACTTGCTTTAAAATACTCTACCAAATTGGGGCTGGGTACACAAAATAAGAGTGGCAAAATGTTGATAACTGTTTATCTGCGTAAAAAGTAGCTGATTCCTTATTTGGGGTTGAACTCTATGAAATTACCATATTCAACTGTTTCTGACCTCAAAACTTAGCAATTTCATAGGGTTCAGTCTAATACTATTCTCATTATTTTTGTGTACATGTGTTATAAAATATTCCATAATAATACGTTTTTAAAATTATCTTCCAAATGACAAATCTTATCAAATGAGAATTCCTCCAACTTGACAGCTTTTCAGCATTAAACTAGTAACTAAAATATGTGTAAAAAAGACCCACCAATATTTTACTTTATTACATTAAATCTAAGACTCACTTGTTTTTCCCTACATTTTAACATCTCTGAAATGTGAAAGCATTCTATAATCAGTAATATTTTATAGTTAAACTAGCAGTATTAATTTTTTCTTGGTGGTACATAAAATAATGATGCAACTTAAAATCAAAGTTATCTTAGATTCAGTATGGTTAATATAATTGCTGAGAACTGGATTTTTAACCCATATTCTCTTTCTAATCAGGAATTTAGCACATAATGCCTTGCCTAACACTCCCTGTCCTGGGGTACCCATAATTATCTTGGGAGGTCTCATACTCAGAGAAACAGGCCAGAACCTGCTTACTTGGTGAAGTTCCCTATAGTCTGGCACAATCCATAAGAATTAATTCCCAGGAGGATTCTGGAGCTCACAGCATAGGAGGGAAAAGCTCACTGTGCAATGCTTCCCTTCAAAAGTGATTAAAGCTTATGAACAAGGCTAGTGCATAAATGTTAATTATACAGAGCTTTGAAAAGCATCAAGTGGTGAGGTGAGAGGGAAGAATGACTGCAGGTGTGGTAATAAGGGCACGTGAATGTGAGGAATGAATAAAACTAAAACAAGTAGATGAGATACAATAGGTAGAGCTCCACCTCCAAAATCTCAAAGGGTCTTCATTTCATGAATCCAACAATTCACTTGGATTTTTGCATTGACCTTATTTATTTTGTAATTTGTGTTAACACCTACCCCTCACAGCCCTCAGAATTGGTTAGCATGGTCCAATAGAAGAGCAACAGAGGGTTTGTGTAGGACTATGAGAGTGGCGGCTGCTGACCTGTTCATATTTCTCCAGTTCTGTGTGATAGATTTGTCTGATCTGGGTCAATTTGGCTCTGTAATCTGAGTGTTCAATAGAGTTATCTGAAGAACCTCCAGAGGCTGCCGCGGCTGCAGCTGCTGCCGCCGATCCCCCACCTTTCTCAGGACCTGAAACCCCTTCTGCCAAAAGCATATTGTCCAGTCTCATTAGCTGGGGATCGGGAGGGTCCTCCTCCTGGGCTCCTCTGATGCTGAGACCTTCAAGGAAAGAGAGAGAGAGACAGAGACAGAAGAAGCGAGAAACAGAGGACAAATAGTGTGAGTATTTTGTTTATTTGAGAAAATGATCAAACAACATCAGTGTACTACAATTCATGCTGAGAACTTCATTGTTCACATTTGATCAATAAGTTTGAATAAGTATGAAAATTATTTTCAAGATAATGTTTACATGCACCCTAGAATTTTAAATATCCCCCAACCACCTCAATTTACCACAGATAGATCCTTAGAAAAAGGTAACCCTGGCTTCCTTGAATATTTTAATCATCCAAGCTTCCCAGATTTAGATAATTTAAGCATAAAATGGGAAGAAGGTAAAAAAATGGAAGGTTTTAAGAAAGAAAGAAAATAATTACAGGGATATAAAACAAACTCATCCAAAGGTGGTCATTCTGTCTCTCTGTACAGTTGGAGAAACAGAATTAAAATTCCCTTAAAATAATTCACAAACTGTAATCAAAAATTGAAAAATAAACAAGATTAGATGAGCTTTTCCATCATGTGATTTCAGAAGAGGAATACATACATTATGAGGCAATTAGCTATACTTAAATATATATATTATTAAATGAATATTGTTAAGTGATTGCTAGCAAACTATAAAATGATGATACTAAATACAGTATTAAAAATGTGCCATTGACATGGCAATACAGTTCTGGGCACAGTAGTCTCAATCTAATTTTGCTTTTAAATCAAGAACTTCCTAAGTGATGCCCAGTCAGCAACCTCTTCTGAGTACTATAGATCACAGCTGACAATTCATAAGTTTAATCAGGTCACACAGGCTTTCTGCCAAGATGTTTTCAACAACACAGAAGACAAAGTTTTAAAATAATTATCATGGTATAAAAAGCACTGGAGTCAAGACAGCTGAAAATCAGCATTTTCATTAACGTGTAACATAATCTAAAACATCCCAGCCCAATTAACCTCTGTAACTCTGCTTAAAAACAGGTTCCCTACACTAGTTACAAGTCTTCTTGGGGAAGGGGGAAAAGGAAGTTGGCACCTTGCTTGTTTGTATTTGGATTCTGTCTTTTGAGTCTGTGCCTGTTGTTGTTTATCCACAGTGGTACACACTTTGTGTCTAGTGTAACTCACATGACATAACATCTATAAGCTGCCAAGTACTCAACTGATCACCAACTCTGATTTTATATGCTAACCTAAAGCTACCATCAATTCTTTTAAGAACAGATTTCATTCCTAGATGCCCTGAATTACATCCATGGCATGACAGAGCTCTTGGTTGCCTTAACTCAGATACACAACTTTAATTTCTTCCCCAAAACACTTTAAAGCTGTCACTTTCATTTAAAATTATACTTCAGAATAATTTCAACTGGATAATAAAACTAACTCATCATCATTTAAAATTATATCTGTTGTCTATTCAGAGGCAAATAAGGTTTGAAAACTATAATATACTAAGACAATATATTCATTTAGGAGAGCAAAAAGATAACTCATAAAATGCATATCAACACACTGCTGATAATTAAAAATAGGCAAACATGTATTTGCTGTTTCTTCTATAACTAAAAAGGATTGCCTAATATTGTTCTAGAACTGCCATGTATTGGTTAAGTTTGTATTGTTAATGTAAATCTTCAATTTTCCTCTCTTTTAATTCACTTTGTTAAATGTCAAAATCTCATGACCTGTACATGCTTGTAGTTCACATAGCAAGTTTTTTGTGCATTTGGCATGCAATGAGGGCTTACTGAACAATCTCTTATGCTGCACTTTGATTTCTGTTTAATTTTTTGTTCTTGTTTGAGGATTTCTTAATTTTCTCCATTTTAAACTGAATTTTTGCCCACAGTTTTGTGTGTTTGTTGATTTTTGTATTTACACAGACACTGATGCCTCTCCTGAAATGTGTTTTTTTAATCTACCTTCAAGTTTCCTCTGGGTTTCTAGATTTCCCCTTGTAGTTAAACACATTGATCTTTTCCCTATGGACATGTGGTGAAGTACTTTAATAGCAGATTAACTTCCATAGCCAAAAAGATTACACTTCCCTGCAAACGTATGGCAAACAAGAGAAACAGCTCAATGACTAATATCCAAGGAATTACACCATAAGAGAGACAGAAGGAAATTCACTAGGAAGAAATGCAAAAGGCACAAAACTAATTAGCCATCTATGATACTTTTATACATACTTAATATGTATATAAACCATCATTATCATACCAATGAGAAGCAATCCATAAGCTCAATAGCCATGGATACAAATAAAAACAATTATAAGTATACAGTGTCAACTACTGTAATGTTTTACTTATAATGAAAAATATCTTATTTCTAAAATTATCAGTAAATCAACACTAAGTGCTTGCCTCAAGAACAGGAAAATATGTTTTAATGCAATACTTTGTATTTACTTTATAAATTATGTGAATCAAATTTTATCAGAAAAATCATTTCCTGACAGAAAACTCGTATTTCTTTAGATGAAAAGTACTAAAGCACTTTGCAAATAGGCAACATGAAAAAGACTATCAATAATAAAGGAATTTTCATAACTAGTCTGAAAAGTCAATCGGTTTCTTTTCTTTATTAAGCAAAGTAATGATTACGGGATCTTTAAATAGTAATACCTGGTTTCCAAAATTATTTTCAATTTGAATATTTCTATTTATTTTCTTACTGAAAAACATTTAAATTACCATTTTATTCCTCATCCTACCTACCTAGCTGCTCACTATTACTTAGTTTACTAACTTTCTAGAGTCACACTGGCTTTTAGTCATAATACCTACTCCTCTGGGCACCTATAAACATTTTAATGGGTCTAAATTTGCAAGGGTCAGAATGAATCAGACTGTGTGGTTATCAAAAGATCTTGATATCTTCAAATTGAACCATGGTAAAACAATCATTTAAAATTTGATTGTACTTGTTTTTAATCCAAAATGTATATATGATGAAACATACAGAGGTTTATAAAGGTTTACATCTAGGTTCTTTGGTCATCACAACCTTATAAAGTTTAAAAAAAAAACAAACCCTGTTTGCAGCCTACTTATAATCACAACATTCATTTCTGTATCCCTAAGATTTAGACAAATCATACAAACACAGTAAAACATTGTTTAACAATGAACTTGGCTTTGTTATAAGCCTACCATTTTTGCATATCTTTCAGCAAATCCTAATTAGCTGTCTTTCAACATGCTGTGCACCTGCCCCACAGATAATGGGAGAGAGCATCTGCATAGACGACTGCATTCGGAGGGCAATAAATAAATTACGGGTCAAAATTATTACAAAGCTTTCTCCGAATAAACGCATACCCTTCACAATTCTAAGCTGCAGATGTGAAAAGTACCTAAAGCCCACTCAAATGGTATGATTACGGGGCTGTTTGAGTTTAATAATCTGACTGTAATTCAGGCATTTTCAACAGCTCATTAAGGGTTCATTAATATATAGGCAAGCTTTTGAATTATAAATAAGCAGATTAGAAATCTGCATTGGCTAGATTGTACAGTACGAGCCTTTCTAACAGAAGAACACTGTAACACAATGAAGGCTTGACCTTAGTGAATGAGGTGCAAACAACACAGTGCACTAACTAAGCTTCATGGCTCCCTCATTTCAAGGAGCAAGCCCACTGGACCATAACTAACCTCTGTTCATCCAGCACTGAAGAGTATGGCTCCAGACCATAGCTATTTCAGATATGTTCTACACATGGTCCTGAATTAGATGCAACTAAGATCTAGCCCTACAATATTTCCATAATCAGGGAAGATAGAT